>NW_009939872.1:0-30014 GCF_000696875.1 Nestor notabilis
ATATATAAGGCAAATAGAAACTGCTTTGCCAGTAGAAAAAGGCAGGAGTGAAGCCCCAGGGGATGGGAGGAAGGTCTCAGTGATGCTGAGAGTGTCGCTGTCCCACGGGAGAGCTGCAGGGACCAGCATCCAACAGATTTAACCTGGGGGGAGAAGGGGCTCTCTTTGTATTTACCACAGTGTTTCATCCCCCTTTGGTGGCAACAAGCAGCTTGCTCTCCTGCCTCAGCAGCTTTACTCCCCGGAAGACACGATTCAATGCTTCTGCTTTTTAAGCTGCTGGGGAGAATGGGGATAATTAGCAACGAAGCACACGTGTTAAGAACATGCAATTATATCCCATTGGGTTATAATTTATGTCTTATCCTTCTGTACAAAGTAATTAATATAGTAAAAGATTATTTATACCTAAGTGCCTAGAAGGCAAGGTTAGCTCTGCAGGAGTGATGGAGCTCAGCTGAACGGCCTGAAGAGGACAGAAGCTGGAAAGCCAGCATGGACAAGGAGAGGCAGGTTTCAGAGGAATTCCTGATTGTATAGAAACTGATGTTTTGGAAAGCCTCCTTGTCTGGGCACCTTAAAGTGGAGGAGTGCCTGTGCCCTGAGGGATGGGTTGCTTGACCTTGCTGAGGTTTTGGGCAATAGAACATTGAGCTTTACTAAAGAGTCATTCAGAGACCTTGTTTCCCATCTGGTAGCCACTTTTCCGTGTCTCCTGGCCATGAGCCTGGAGCAAGCATGGTGAAGGTTGGCCCATTACAGGCTTCCCACAGCCGCCAGCAAGGTGGGGCAGAGCAGAGTGTGGGCAGCTGGGGCCGGGGACTGCAGCCAGGCACCAGCCCCACTTGGCACGGAGAACGTGACCAGATCTCAGCTCTGAGCAGCGCCGTGCCTGTGCCAGTGCAACAGTCGGAGCAGGTGAGCAGGGGCTCATCTTCTTCCTGAGGACACACAGTGGAGACCTTTTGGTTTAATGAGTTTTCATTTCCCATCTCTGTCCTGCAGCCGTCCCCCACCAGCACAGCGGCGAGAGCAGCATCGCTCTGACGTGCACATTGAAATCACTGCAGACTCCTACCGGGTCACAGAAATAGGGAATCATTAACCCTCAGTGCCCCGGGGAAGGCTGCAGCACATCAGGGAGCTCTGGGATGAGGTTTCCTTGCCCTGTCCCTGCCGTTCCTGAAGCTGTAAGCCCCCGGGACCAAGGCTGAAGGCAGAAGGGATGAATGCAGCTTGTCCCCTGTGGAGACCCTCTCAGTGGCTGCTCAAAGCCATGTTTTGTTTGCCTTGGCTCTCTGTTTCCATGGCAATTCACTTGGGAGCACCGCTGCAGAGGGAGCATCCACAGGGGATGCTCTTGAGAGCAGCACAGGCTGCAGGGATGGACACGGGGTGAGGTGGTGCCACTGCCTCCGACCCAGGCTGCCCTCGTGGGCAAACCTTGAGGTTTGCTGTGTAAATTATGGGGAAACCACATGGACCTTGACATTATAATTCACCTTCCAACCTGCTGCTTTTCCCTTGTGCTGGTGGGATTTACAGCTCCGGGCTCACCCCGGCTGCCGCTGACAGACAGTCCCTGGAGCTCGGGTCAGACGGCTGGGAATAGCTGGGCTTTGCTTTCCTCCTCTCTGGCACAGCCTGTGTCCAGAGCAACTGCCAGGAACCCTCTGGCAGTCACTCACCCTCCAACACAAATTGGGTTTTTAGTGGGTATGAAGGATTATTGCCCTTTGACAGTGCTGTGAGCGCTCAGGTGTCCTGCTGGGGTCGGCGCAGATCAAACTGTCACGTCCATCTGGCCCTGGGTCTGCCTTGGCCTATCTGGCACCGGGATGTTGGACCGAGGTGCAGAAGCATGAGCATCTTCACGTGTCTGAACAGCACCTGCTCCCAGCATGGTCCGTTGTGGCTCTAAGACCTCATCAGTACCAGGGTGGCACTCAGTTTTTGCCTTACCCCAAGGCAGCAAGACCTCATGTGTACATACATCTCATCTGGGGTACTTAAGCTCCTCCTAAAGGTCACTGTAATGAAGCAGGGGGATTACTTCTCCCTTAGGGCAACAAGAAACCTTGGGGAAGCCTCACGAAACACATAAAGCTCATTCTGCAGCGAGAGATGAGCATTAAGCAGCGCAGGAAGGATGTGCCAAACACTAGCAGTGAAATTCGTATTTCACATTCTCTGTCACTGTAAGATGGGGAATCCAGCAGCAGCAACAGGCTCGCAGGGACCCCGGCTGGTGGTGAGTTATGTTGCTCTGTGATGGAGAGACACAGCTGCCCCCTCTCACCCTTCCCTTCTGTTCAGCGAGGACCTAGTCAGGAAGGATGAGACATTGAAAGCCATCCAGCTCCACGTAGTGTCTCTGCTCAGCTGCTGCCCCGGGCTTGTGTGCTGCTCAACAGTGCTGGTGGCCAAGGGAGGTGTTTGTCCACAGATGCTCTCCACCACTGATCGCGTTACAAAATGTAGTGCAAAGCGCTGTAACGAGGAAAAGAGAGCCCTCCAAATGCCATTCTGCCAACAAACACCTCCCAGAGGCCGCAGAGGCCACCTCCCTGGGGTGCAGGGGTGATTTGTGCTGCTGGAGCTCAGTGCCGGTGTCTGTGCAGGAGATCAGGGAGCCCCGAGGAGCTGTCGCTGTGTGATGTTCAACCCTGATATTGGCAGGAGCCAGCCCAGAAACCCTTGGTGTGTCTCACCAGTGCTGGAGCTGGATGGTGCTGGGGGCTTTGATGTGGTGGTTCAGGCCATGGAGCATCTTTGGTGCTGTGCAGTGCCCTGCCCCAGGAGGACCCAGGCATCAAGAGCATCCCAGTCCCTGCCCAAACCTGGGCATCCCCTGCTCCATGCCTGCTGGGATGAGCAGCCTCGGTGCCACCCTCCCCATAGGTGACAAAGCGCCTTCTCCCTGTGCTGGGAGGTGGATCCGCTCCCACCACATCCTCGCTTCCCACTGTGAGCGCTTGTTTTGGCAGAGCTGTGCATGGAGATGGCGCCTTTCCAGAAAATACTGCAGAGTATTCACATTTTTCACTCCATAATCACAACTATTCGCCTGTAAAACATCGGAAAAGGGTTACACGAAGCTGACTGTGGATGGAAGGCAGGAGAACCTCATCGTGGCCATTCATGTGCATCCTCAAATGATGATGGATGGGGAAAAGAATCTCCCTGTCCCCCTGCCCTGGGAAGAGGCCTTTTGGATGTGGGATTTCCCTTTCCCAAATGCCATCCTGGGAACCTTTGCTGTCACACTTGGGCCTTGTGTCCCATTCCTCATGTGGCTGCAGGCATGTGTCCTGGGGTGGCCAGGGGCAGAGCACCCCATCTTGGGGCAGGTGCAATGGGGTTTGGGACACAGCCACGGTACCAAACTGCTTCTGCATCCTCTGCTCTGACCGGCACATCCCTGCACGTCCCGTACCCAAACACCCAGGAAAGTGACAGAGGAGGGGAACATTTGGAATAACATTTTGGAAGGGGCTGCCAGGAGGGCTTTGGAGCATTAGGTGAGCACAGCATAAAGAGCCGCTGCTCCAAGAGGCCTCTCCAAAGGCAGCGGCTGCGGATGCAAGGGCAGGAGCCAAGCAGCACTCACAGCTGGCAGCTTCGCATCTGGCTTCTGCTCCGAAGGAAGTAATTAACGGGAATAATCACACAAGAGCAGCAGCACACTTGGGAGTTGAGCAAGTGTTATCAACCCCGGCGTGCTGGATGGGGGCACGTCTGCCCGCACCAGGGGCAGCAATAGCAAAATGAATGCAGAAAAGCTCTGTAAAGGCAGAGACCAAGGCTCCAGGCAGAGCCTGGGGAGTTTCCCTCTCCAGCAGATACGGGGCTGTCTTTGCAGAAGACACTAAATAATGCAGTGGTGGCCTGGCAGGGAAGCAGCGCTGTCATCTTCTGAGCACTTCCTCTTGCAGAGCAGCGATAAACTGTCCCACTTGCTGGGGGGGAAAGGATCAAAGCACTAAGAGCAAGAGGAGGCAGATGAAAAGTTGCCCGGTGGGATTGCTGGCTGTCCCCATCACCGTGACCTCCAAAACAGGGGCCAGTCCTGGCAACTGTTCCCTATTGTCCCATTTGCTCCACAGCATCTCCCCTGCACTGGCTCTACTGCACGGCCACAGAACTGCTCCCCCCCGGTGACATCTGCTTTGTCTAAAGGGAGCTGAAAAATCCCTGTAAGACTAAATGAAAGCGTTTACAGCAGCCCTGAGCTCGCACGAGGGGCTCAGGCCCCCCTGTTTCTCACTGACAGCCACACTGGGGGGTGAACGTGCTCCCCACACGCTGCCCGACGGGGGGACAACATCGCGTGCCAGCAGCAGGACCTCGGCTCCTGCATGGGGACCCGGAGCCTGCCGAGCACGGCAGCTGCTCTGACTCACCAGCCTTGCTCAGACACTTGCAGATGGATGTTAAAGGCATTTAAGTTTTAATTTTTTATAGTGTCTGACAGTTTATTTTTTAATTAAAGCTGTGCTCAAGCGGAGGGGGGAGGGGGCTGGAGCTGTTGTCTCTATGGCTGGAGCTGTTGTCTCTGCTGGAGCTGATGTCTCTATGGCTGCTCTGCCTTGACAGATGCTCCTGGTTGTGTTTTGTCCATCAGGTTTGGGAAGAGGAGCAGGATGGCCTCTGGGGGCCCTGCCCTCTCCTGTTTGTTTTAACAAAGATGCTCAGGGTGCCATCTGTACCGAGTCAATTTCCTGAGAGAAAAGAAGTGAAGCAACTCCTGCAGGCTCCGTTGCCTCCAAAATAACAGATACAACAAGCAATTAAACCTCAACTTTTACACTTACAGATGACAGTGCGCACGGTGCATCCCTGGAACAGCTTTTCTGTTGCTTCTGCAGGGAAATAGGATGAAAACCCAGCCCTGGGCACAGCAGCAGCTGCAGTCACAGGTCAGCAAGTGTTACCAAAGCTGAGCAGTGAATTGTTCAGCTGCCCTGAGCCCCACTCCTGAGCTGAGCGGGTACTGAGGGTGAGGTGGGTACCGGGGTACAGCAGAGCCCGAGCTGGGGGACCCCCGACCTCCATCTCCAGCCCAGCCCAGCACTGGGACACTCAACTCCTGATACAGAGGATGCTGCTTGGATCCAAGACCCGTTTATGGGAAGGAGAAACCAAAAAGCCCCTGATCCGGATGGACTGACGCATCACGGTGGTGCTTGCTGATCCCGTCCCTCCTTGCTTGGCATTTCACAGGAGCCCTGCTCTCAGCAGGCTAGAACCAGGCATGAAAGGAGACTTAATTACATTAGCAAACGGCTCCCAGGAAATAATTGTCTCTTTTATGGAAGTGACCTCATTAAACACCGTTAAATTGGGCAGTAACAGAGACATCTGGTATCTCTGACATCACCACACCAGCGAGGGATGGGCTGCAGCCACGTCCATGGTGTTATTCACAGGGTTCAGTCTTTTTCTCTCCCTGACACACAAGTGCCCAGTGCTGGCGTTCGATGGTCTGTGCCAGGGCAATACAGGACTGGTTCCTGGACCAGGAGACTGCCTGTCTTGCACGGACCTGCAGCACAGGGGCCTTTAACAAAGGGAAGATGGAAAACCACAGATGAAATCCTGAAGGAGTCGGGGCTGCCTAGACTGAAACCACATCCAAATCAATAACCAGGCAGCACGGCGTAAATAGACATAATTAATTACTTCTTACTGCATTATTTATTATCCTACTGATCCGTGCTTTTCTGTAATGGTTCTATAATGGGAATTCTATAATGGGAAATCCAGTCCCCCAGAGATGCTGGGAAAGCTCTTTGGTGCCAGCATGCCAGCAGGTCACCCTGTTTCTGACCCACTGTGAATGAGCATCCCCCTTTTCTTGGGGGGTAACTGGTGACTGTGATGAGCTGTGCTGGGTGATGTGCACGGGGCTGCCGTGCTCTTCCCACCCTGACTGACAGTGCTACACCTTCACCTAACACTATTCAACTGTGTCCATCGCTGGGCACTGCCCGAGATGCACGTGGCATTGCTCTGGTCGTGCCACTGCTTCTGGTGAGCACACAGTGAGCACCTCCCGGCTGCGGGGAGGGGGGGACCAAATCTGGGCTGCCCCAAGCTCACCCATCGCAGTGAGACATCCCACAAGCCTTTCCCTGCCTGACCGGTCCCCCTGCACTTAAATAACACACTTCTAATTTCAGCTGTGATGGGAAAAGCCTTTTGTAGCCAGGTAGGAATAAAATAGGTGATTTAATGATTGTTTTTCTCCTTTGGGACACAGACACTGGTGTTGGGGCTGATGACGGGCTGATGCCCTCCTGCTCCTTGCTCCCAGTGCCCAGAGCCTGGAGCCGGGTCCCCGGGAGAGATGCTGAGACATCAGCGGGGTGCCAACCCCCCGAGCACGATGAACAAGCAGGTACAACGCAAAAAGGATGCTGAAAAATAACATCAGGCTCTGAGCGTTATTTCTGCCCAGGCAGGACGCAGCAGAGGCGGTCGCTGGTGATAAAGCCGGTCGCGCTACCACACAGGACCTCCAGCGCAGCCGGTGCTCCCAGCGGGCTCCCTGTCGGCCGCCTGGAAGAGGCTCCTCAGCAGAGCTACAAGCGATTGCCATCTAGAGGCTTCTGAGAAACCAGTGTCCTCAGCCGCACAAACACAGCCCGAGCCGGGCAGCACCGCGCAGGATGACAGCGGGCGGCTGGAAGTGGCCGCGATGCCCCATGGAAGCCACCCCAGATGTTGTGCCCCAGCCCCATGGGGCAAGAAGGCTGCTGTGGCACTGAAGGTGCTGACTTCAGGCTGTGCCGGGTCAGAAGGGGAAAGAAAAGACTGTTTATGGCTGGATGTGGCAGCACTGGGACAAGGGACAAGCTGGTGTGAGCATCGCGCGATGTGGCCGCATCGCGCGATGTGGCCGCAGCCCATGTGCCTTGTCCAGGGATGCTTCTGTGCTTGTTCCTGAGCCATGAGCAGCCCATTCTACCCGGGAACGGCCTGTGGGCTCTGCTTCATGAGGTGGCCAAGTGCAATAATGCTCCAAAAGAGATGAGTTGCACAGATGCAGCCCCCAAAAATGCACCATTTCAGTATTGCGTCCCTTGTAAAGTGCCTTTTGTGACACCGGCACAAACCTGCATCCATCCTCCTGCAGTCTGGCTTCTCTCCCACTGCCAGGTTCTGATGTGCTCAGTCAGAGAAGGCTGTGGGGTTGTTGTGATCATGTTTCTTTAAGTTAAGTTAATTGCATTTTAGATTTCCCTGCTTCTTGGCCATCCAGCAGAGCCTCAGGCTGCTCTCCTGGGGCAGCACCACGTTCCAGGCCTTCTTCACACCAGTATTTCACAGCTACGTGTAACCCAACAAGGTACCACTTGTTTTCAGAAGCACAATGAATTTAATGAGGGTCCCAGCAAGGTTTTGAAACCATGGTTGCCTTGTCAGACCTCCAGCCCCCCAGGCTCCTATTGATCTGTTCATTGCCTGTACCGAGCGCAGTGTCCGTCACCAGCGCCAGAATCCAGCCTGGAGCATGGAGCGGACATTGATAGTGCTGTTTAGGTGATAAATGAGACTTGCCTCTTATTCTCTATGCTTACGAAGCATGAAATACTATTTTTTCCAAAGCAATAATGTCTAGGGAAGTCAGCAGCAGGTTTCTTTGTGTTTCTTGCTGTAGGTAGTTAGGAGCTGTGCTGAGCTGCAGGTGGAAATGACCTTGCGAGCACAAATGCTGCTGCTAAACTTTGGTGCTTGGTTTGAACCTCTTTCATGCTGCTTTCCAAAATCCCAGACACCGGCTCCAGCTTTGAAGGTGCTTACGCAGAGAGGCACCAATAGCTGCAAGTCAAGACGAGGTTCGAGTTGCTGATGCTTCTGTCCAAAGGGACGTGGGGACTCGTCCCAGGGTGGAGATGCAGGGGCAGGAGAGGAGCCCGTGGCTTGCAGAGGAAACCCCAAATGGAAACCTGGAAACCTGGAAATTCGGGCATTTTTTACAAGAACAGCAAAGCTGGAGGAACAGGAGGTGGAGGTTTGGAGGAGGAGCCAGAGGAATACAGAAGTATAAGACAAATAATAACAGATCAGGCAGCCCCTGGTAATGATGCTCTGAATTAGCCACAAACCTGTTGTTTGGGAAGCACAGCCACTTTTTACATCAGCCCTCCCCAGGCTGGAGGTTTCCTTCTGAATGATGCTTTTCTGTGGAAACTGGGAACCAAGAAGGGATATTTTCTGCAACATGCACTGGGCAGGTCCTCGCCTGGTTCAAACACCAACCCTGGAGCTCCAGCCTTACCAAAGGCACCTTTCCAGGGCAATCTCCACTCCTGGAGCAGTCCTGCCTTTAGAGGCTTTAGGAAATACTCCGAGAAGAACTTGGGTTCTCCAGTGAGGTGGGATAACCATGATCAGCTTAAAACAAAGACCAAAAATACACAAACACACAGAGACAAAGCATCAGTGAAATGTTTAACCTTAACCCTCTGACCTCGCAAACATACTCCTTCCTTCCTTCCTTCCTTCCTTCCCTCCTTCCCTCCTTCCCTCCTTCCTTCCCTCCTTCCCTCCTTCCTTCCTTCCTTCCCTCCTTCCCTCCTTCCTTCCTTCCTTCCCTCCTTCCCTCCTTCCTTCCTTCTTTCCTTCCTTCCTTCCTTCCTTCTTTCCTTCCTTCCTTCCTTCCCTCCTTCCTTCCTTCCTTCCTTCCTTCCTTCCTTCCTTCCTTCCTTCCTATTAAAAATAGAGAGAAAAAGGCAGAGCAGGCGCAGATGGGCATTTCCAGGGGTGCCTGAAGGGACCCTCAGGGTGACCTGTCCCAGCACAGTCTGGTGTCTCCAACGGGAGACCAGTGTCCAACGGGCTGGACACTGGGAAATGTGCCTTTTGACTGGCCAGTGCCTGAAGGCCGGGCAGTGCCCGTGGACATGCCTGCCCTGAGAAGGAGGGCAATGGGCTGAGCAGCACTTTGTGCTGTTGGGAGCAGCAATGCAGCAGGGCATCACCTCACCGGCCGTGCCTTGCTCAGGCAGCCTGCAATCCCGGCTTAAAGTGATAAAGAATAAATTAAGGTGTCGGCAGGGAAGCCAAAAAAATGTGCTGTTGGTTCAAGCCTGATTTGCTCAGCCCCTCCATAAAGTGCTTTTTTAACCCATCTAGGCCTTGGCTGCCTTCTTGAAGACCCAGCAGCAGCACCTGCGGGTTACAGCACCGTACAGCATGGCTTGGCTGCTGATCCTGCCTGCACCAGGCGTCTGAACTCAAACAGGAATTCGGGTTTCATTATCTTAATAGGCTGTGGGACGGGCTGAACGTGGATTCCAGGTCTGTAGCCATAGGGTGTCACTCGGCAGCATCCAGCTGTACGTCGGGAGAGCAGATGCTACCTACTGTGTCTGCACAAGAGACCCAAACCTGTTTTCTCTCTCCAGGTTAAACCTGAGCTTATTTGTAATGTGTGGCCATGCTGCCTGTTGCCTCTTTAATTTGTGGTGTTTACTTAGTCAGCTTTACCTTCCTCATTTTCCACGGGCGGGTAATTTGCAGTTAGCACTAATGCAATTAGGTTGCAATTACTATCTCCTTCTAGAGTCAGGATGCAAACACGTTCCTGTGTTCTCCAATTTCTGGAAACACTCTGGAATCAACGTGTAGAAGTTTCTACTGTGGAGCAAAGGCAGATGATGTTTGTCACAGCCACAAGAGCCTGCAGCACCCGGGGGGGTGAAAGCTGCTGGGACAGCAAGGGCTTCAGCTCCATGGGGAGGGGATCCCAATTGCAGGGGCAGGGAGGGAGGAGAAGGGCTGATTCCCTGCAGCTGGCAAAGGGGCAGCTCCAAGGGTTTATAAAGCGGCCCCGGAGGCAGACCAGGGTTTGGCACAAAGCAGGAGGGGTGGGTGCAAGGGTTTGAAGTGTTGGGGCATCTGCAAAGCAGGCTGCAGGAGGAAAAGGGTGTCTTAGGTGTGACTGAGTGGGATAGAGCTGGACGTGCTGCTCTTGGAGGTGTCTTCCTGAGCTCCTGCTGCACCAGCCTTTTGTGTCTGTCCCGTTCATCCTGGGCTTTGTGAGTGCTCACCCTTCATCTTAACCCTGAGCTCACCGTGTTGCTAGAGCTGCAGAGTAGAACCAGTGAATATACCTGTTTTCTTTCGTTCTTCATCTTTTCTTTAGGTTCTTGGCTCCGAAGTACCCCACGAGATGCTCCATCCCAGTTCCATGGCAGGCTGTGTTGGTGGTGGGTGATGGTATGGTATGTCAGCAAAGCTCTCTCTAGTGCTAACAGACTTGCTGAGGGTTATCACATCCAGAAGTCACTCCCTCTTCAAATGAAGGACAGGGACACCCCTTACTTCAGCATCCTGCAGCTCTCCCCCACCCTCCACCCCTTCAGTCCTTATGGAGAGGTGCCTTTTACCTTCAATACTTCACTATCTAAATCCCCTTTCAGTCTCTGCAGGTAGAGCAGTAGCAACCTCATTAACCAACAAACCTGGACAAAAGGGCTTCCTCCCAGCCTGTTCAGGACCAAAGCATCACCTTGGCCTGGCTCCAAGCACCTTTCCTTGCCTGCCTTGGGATGCGTCTGAAGGCAAGTAAGTGGCCTGAGATGTGATGGGCAGGGCTGGAAACCTGGGCTGAGTCCTTGAAAGCCTCAGCCTTGTTAATCTGTGGCTGCTGCTGCACTTACCTCAATTTTTAACCCTTTGCAGCTGAGTTATCCATGATACAGACTTAGAAGAAGGAAGATCTGCCTGAAGAGGAGGGCTGGAAGCCCTAATTAGCTGCCTGTTGGCACTTAGCAGTTAGTCCTGTATGGTGTGCCCCAATTATGGTACTATTAACTTTAGTTCTCTGGAAATCCAGTGATTAATAATACTAATAATTCTACTGACCTCAAAGTAATTGCAGAACATTAAAGGAGAAAACTGTTTCTAATTAAGCGATTCCCAATCCTCCTGTTTTTGCTTTTTCTAAGCCTCTGGTGCTCTCTTGGCTGTCCCAGTGTGGGACTTGCCTGCCTGGGGACATGGGATGTGCAATGGGACAGAAACTGCTTTTTCCTCCTCCCAAGAAGTGACATTCCTGGAACTCTTCAGCATTTAAACACCCAAAACCATAATCTCAGACCCTGTAAATGACTTCTGATGGGAAGTGTTTGTTTCATTTGCAGACGAACCACCAGGAAGGAGACCTGGCAACCCTCCCCTGGCCCCGAATGCATCGCTGCAGGTTGGAAAGCAGCAGAGATGCTTGAGCACCAGCTCCCTCACACTTGCTCAGCACCGGGGTCCTTCCATCAACTTGGGGTTTAATCACAGCACTGAAATGAAAGGGTAAGGATTTCCCTCTAGGAAAACAGATGATAACAGGGTGCAAACTGCTCTCAGCTCGGGAAAGCAAAGGGGTGGGAATGAGTTGAATCAAGATGAAAGTTTATCTGGAAAACAACATCAGCTGACCTACCGCATCTCCATGGGCTTTCCCAGAGCAGGACGGGCTGAAGGGATGCATTCCCGGAGCACACAGGATGCCAGACGCGGCAGTTGCACAGCCCTCACCAGAGGCTGCCCTTTGATGCTGGCTGGCTCCAGCAAGAAAACGTTTGTGGTTTCTTCCTCCTTCTGCTGCAGACAGCGCTGGGCTGGGGTCTGGGCTGGCCGGGCAGGGAGCAGGAGCTGCTGGGAGCTTGGCAAGCAGGGGAATAGGCAGAAGTGGTCCACTCCCCAAACCGGGAACAGCCAGACCTGGGGGGGGGTCACAGAAACCCAAATGCTTTCAAGCAAAGGAGACAAACCCCGTGGTGTTTGGAGGTGAAGCAAGGGATGGGTCAGTTTGGGTTTGCTGCCCTGTAGCATCCTGCTGGCTGGCAGGGCTCTGACTCTGCCCCAGGCACCCCCAGCATGTGGCTTCTCCCTGCCAGCCTCTGCAATGGTGATTTAACAACGACTTGTACTAGACCCAGTTTCTCCCTCCCAGCCTCTGAAATGGTGATTTAACAAGAACTGGTACTAGCTCTCGTGATCTGAATGTTATTGCTTCCACAATAGGAAACAAATGGAAGTGGTCCAGCCCTAGACTGTGCTGGTGCTTGCAGTGATGCTGTGTGATGCCTGAAGGAGGGTAAAAAAGCAGTTTAGGTGAGCCCTGTTAACACTGAAACCTAATGAGGACAGTGGCTGTGTGCTAAGTGCTTTGCTCTGGACACTGCAGCTTGGTGAGGAGGAAACCCAGGTCTTGCTCAGCCATAACAGCCTTGTCTCTACATGCCCCTTTGGCAGGAGGCAAATCCCTGTCCTGTCCTCTTGTGCTTCGGCCCATCAGCAAGGGGAAAAGCAACCAAACCCCCCCCCCAAATGGTGAACTAAAGAACTGAATTGCTGCAGATGGGAGAGTTTCTTTTGTATTAGTTCTAAAATGCGGTAACTGAAGGGTAGAGAAATAATGAAGTTTCAAAACTGACAATTTCTTTTTAAAAAATGGCTAAAAAGACAATTTCATCTTGTACAGTGAGGTTCTCAAACTACCAGCTTTTGTATTTTGTGTGTATTTGTGTGTGTGTGTATATATATAGACATATATATGAAAAAGGGCTTTATATTTAAAAGGTTATGACTCCTCTTAGCACGGGATCAATAAAAGTTTTCTTCCAAAGTTTACCTCCAAAACACGAAGTGAAGATTATCTCATTCAAACATGTCACTGTGTGTAAGTGTGACTTTAAAGGCACCTTTACAAGGCCAGTCTTTCGCTGCTATTTTATACTACTCTTTCTTACAAAACCCAGATAAATGTTCCAGAACATCAAAAATGCTCAAATTTAGAATGTCCTGGGGAGCAGGAGGGGGGCTGAGAGCTGCCTCTAGACAGGTCCTGTGCTATTATGCAGAAAACCCAAAACAGCCTTTCCATCTTTTTCTCCCCTTAAGGCCCCAACCTTGGCATGCAGGAGATGGGATGGAAGGAGATGTCTTTACTATGCACGTGTCCAGCGGGGGATGGCCTCAGGAGATGGTTATGTCAAAGTGAGCCGGTCAACACACTTCCAAGTAAAGGTAAGGGGACACGGAAGCCCAAGTCATCCCTGTGTGGGTTCTCGCTGCTCCCTGTGGAGCTCTGCCTGCAGATGGGCCCCAGTTCTTTTGCTAAATGAGCCAGCTATTAGCAAGCCTCTGTAGCTGTTTTCCTTGTCTGGACGGGGTGGTTTTGGTCATCTTGTTTGCTTGCTGGCATGCCAGAGATTTATAGAAACAACATCAAAAGGCCTGAAAGCATAGGGGATGCATCTGCTAAACTGACCACTGGCCCCCAGCATTGTCAAACTGGCATTTATTATAGCACCGGCAACCAGGGGAGGGGACAACTATCATAGAACCATGGAATGGTTTGGGTTGAAGGGACCTTAAAGCTCGTCCAGCTCCAACCCCTGCCACAGGCAGGGACACCTTCCACTAGAGCAGGTTGCTCCAAGCCCCTGTGTCCAACCTGCCCTTGAACACTGCCAGGGATGGGGCAGCCACAGCTTCTCTGGGCACCCTGTGCCAGCGCCTCAGCACCCTCACAGGGAAGAGCTTCTGCCTAAGAACTCATCTCAATCTCCCCTCTGTCAGTTAAGATCAAATTCAAAAGTCAACAATGAAAAAAAATCAAGGCTGGCCACTTTCAATCAGCTTCCCAATAATCCCTGCTCCTTCCAGCCAACAGCATGATGAGAAGGGAAAGATAAATCAGAGGCAATAAAATACACTCGAATATATGAATATTGGTGTGTTGAAGACCATGATGTAGAAAATACTCACACAACTGCAGGTTACTCAAGTGCTGTCACCCTTAGACATCTAAACAATGGTCCGGCCATCAAAGGAGAGATGACTGGCACTGCAGCTTGAAGTTATAATAAGCAAGTGTTGTTCATGTGGTTATTAAAAAGGCATGAAAGTGTGCAGAGGTTGTGCAGCTGCAGGACCGGGCCTGGGGGAGAATACAAAGTGATGCTTAAGGGAAGAGACTGGGCTGACAATGACATTGCCCTGCAAAACCTCCAGTTAGCAGTCAAAATCTTAAAGGCAGAGGCCAAGCAGCAGCAAGGAATAGATAAGGTGAAGATTTGGTTTGTTTTCCAATCAATAAGGCTTTCATACTAAGAAAATTGACTGCAAAACAAGTAAATCAGTGGGGGGAAAAATGAAAACAGAGGAACCATTCTTTAAAACCACACCAAATATTTTTATAGCTGGCTACAAACATAACAATAGCCATTTACAAGAGCTCTCAGTGCCTATTTACACTTATTTCTTTGTTTTCTTTCCTAGAATTAAAGCTGCTGTAACCTTCAAAGGCTTTTAGGGCTGTTTCAACAGCTGGATTGCAAAACAGCTCAGTCACAAATTGCAAAACTAACTTGATGGTTTAAATAGAGGAAAAAAAAAATTATTCACTCCAATATAGATTTATATAGATCATTCTTGTGACTCATTTCTCACCTTCTAGACCATAACCCTGCTGAAAGGGGAAACTGGGTTGAAGCCATTTGCCCCCCAAAGCTCATTCTCTACACATGGGAGAGACCCAAGGGACAGGACAGGGGGCCTGAGCCTGCCTTTCTTGGGGTGCACCCTGCTCCCAGGCAAAGCAAAGGGGCAGCCACTTCCCAGCTCTCCCCGGAGGCAAGGCTGGGAAGCTGCATTGCTCCAGACTTCCCTACAGCTATTTTCAGCATTCTCACTGCTGATCCTGAGCAGAGCCCAAGCTGAACAAGAGTTTAGTGTTCAGATACTTCAATATAGGTTCTGCTTGAGATGGGTGGGCAGAGGGTCATCTTTTTCTTCCATCTCAGGAGTATAGCACAGCCCTAATGGTGTATGTGCAACCCAGAGGAGTTTCAATGCTTCTGGAAGCCTAGGAGATGATGTTGTTGGAAGTCAGACTCTAAAACCAACTTAGAATGAGATCTTTTTGAAAAGAAATGTATTTTCTTCATAAATACAGTACAATTACATTTTACAATGTCTTTTTACTTTCTAGACATAAAAATGCTAGCTTTTAAAAAAAGAGTTCCTATACAAATACATGAAAAGAGACCCCCCTTCCCCACAGTCTCCCACCCCTGGCACGGAGTAAAACCATCAGCCATGGCGTGGAGGAGCACAGTGAATCCTGGTTAACCTGTGCCAGCCCTCGCAGGGCGGGAGGGAAAGTCAAATCAGGGGTTTGCTTGCCCTGACTGCACTGAGTTTGTGTCACCACCATTCCGTAAGCAATGGAAAACACATATCATCTGGCCATGGTTGTTGGGATTCACTGTATGGGTGCTGTGGCTCATGGGATGCGGGTGTTGCCTGTCTCATGTGCCACTGGTCATCGGTGTGGGCTCCTGGAGCAGGAGGTGTCCTTGGAAATGGTTCTGGCCTAAAAACTCTGCAGGTCCCCTCCCTCAGGCAGCCTCCACAATGAAGCAAAAGTAATGCCAGTTTTCAGGCTCTCGCTCTACAAACTGGCCAAGAGAGGCAGAGACCACACATGAATTAAACCATTTCAGCCCCTTGACAGGCCTTGCTGACCTCAACCACCCTTCAGAGACTCCTGAGGAGCAACTCACAGATCCCCATGAGCCCTCAGACCACGGCGGAGAACTGCTGCTCTAGACCCACAGGAGCTGCCAGGTAGGAGCTATTTGAAGTTTATAATGACACTGGGCCAGATGGGAACAAAAGCCTCTAGAGCTTCCCAAAAGAACTGCCCAAGGGAAGGACTTGTGAGTTTGGCCCTTCTGTAAGCAGTGAAAGGAAAGAGGAAAAATAACTAAACTTGATTTTCTCATTCTGTTCTACAAAGAAGAATATGTGGCTTTCTTTATAAAAGCTACAATTCTGCTTCTAATACCCGAGTTTAAGAAAAACTCTTAGTCTAAGATTTTGGTTTGCAAAGAAGGGCATTGCAATCATTTGTTAAAATCACTTTCTACTAGAAATAAGCTCTACAGAAGGAAAAGGAACTAGGTGTGCAGTTTGTCTCCTTAAAGCAGTTTCTGTTTCAAAACAAAATACAAATCTGTACAGAGAGACTGAAGACTATGGTACACATCTTCCTCAAAGCAAGCAGCTCTTTTACATTCACATCAGGATGGCTCTGAGGAAGCTCAAGGGAAAGAATACATTCCTGATGGCTCCTAGTTTGTCAGCACAGGGAAATGACCTCAAACTTCCATGTCAAAAGTTTTAGGGGTTTTGCTTCCGGAAGAAATCAAAACTACAAAATAAGGCAAAGAACCTGACCTAAGCAATGTAAAACTGCACCATCTTCTTCCACAGGCAGAGAACTCCTGGCTTCCATTTCTGGAGGAGACAGTTGCTGTCCATCATCTGTATTTTATTCACAGAAAGCTATTTATAGCCTTTATTTCTTTGTAAAACTAGATTACAGTGGCAGTCAGCTTGAAAATAATGAGCTGCAAGGAGGATAAACCAATTATTCCTACCCAGCCCAGCTGAACAGCCAGTATTGACTGGGGAAAATCAGTTTTGTAAATCAGATTTTATATGTAAAGGGTCCAAACTTAGAATTAATGTGAAGCAAGTGAGCTGGAACTGTTTATCTAGAGCCCTACAGTTGCAAAACTTCTTTCCCACTGCTGAGAAGTACTTGTAAAGATGGAGCATAATTTTTTCCTGATATTAAAAGAACAGAAAAGCCCTCGAACATCTCTCTGCCCCCCCCCCCTTAATAGCATTTGATCTCCCTTGTTTTTCATTCTAAGCCCAAACCACATAATATTATATAGAAGATTATGCTGAAATGGCAGAAAGATGGACACCTTGAGCTACTGAGAAAAGCTTCTGCATTTCCAACAACTGTGGAAGAGGAAGAGAAATCACTTCAAATCCTCCAGAGTGGCGTTACTTCATATACTGGGGTGGAATTAAGCCAAGAGAAATAAATCTAAGACAGTCTCAGGGATAAGAACAAAGAGGCTGTCAATAGTTTCTCCAGAAAAGGGTAAAGAACTAATTCAGATGATTAGGATACACTTAAGTAAGGAAGATCTAATGCATTGTCCAGAAAGATGTTGTCCCACATGGCAGAAACAGTCAAAGCCTCAAAATGCAGCTTTGAAGTGTCTGAAGTAGTGGTGATGGAAGGAAGGTTGTGCTGCCTGTTAGTCACTGGTAAAGCCAGGCTATTTAGGCTTAGTACATATCTTACCATAACCATTTTGCCATCCCAAGCTTTCGTGGGTCTAGGAATATTGCCTGAAGAACACTAACAAGCAGCAGATCTGCTAGAAATGATGGCAAGTGGTTTCCTTGGGTTTTAAGTGATTACCACTAGAAGACAAACAGAATCCAACTCTTGGCTGATCTTTAGGCACCACTAAGTCACCTGTGCAGCAGACAGAAGGCACCTTCTTTCACCTTCCAACCCTCCATTGTGAAATTCAAGCTGTATCTGGTAAGGCCATTTCAGTTGGACACCATATGGGTAGTGTCAACTAAGTAGGAATTGAGGATATTCACTGTTTGATGATTAATTGCTGGCTTTTCTTATTTCTGGGGTGAAATGATCTGAAATGAAAATCTGGCTACTCTAATGCTGCCCAGAAAGCTGAGACTCACCAGATTCCCAATGCTAATTACATATTTTAACATTCAAGTAAAAAAAGTAGTTTTTAACAGAAATTAATATTGAAGTGTTTTAATAAAATGCAAAGACAGTAACAAAAAAAAATACTCATTTACTTCTATTGGTCTTAATATCTCCTTATAACATCTGCAACCAAAGCATTGCTGCATCTGTGCTAGTTCTCAGTACTCTGAAAGTGAACCCAATGACTTGAATGTGTAAGTTTCTTCTGTAATGCCACTGGGACTTTCCTTAAGCTGCTCTCTCCTGTTAGATGAAGAAACAAAATATTTTGGAAGGAGAAAATTTGCCATCTGAAACTTTACAGAGAGCTTCTCTTTAAAGCTCTCCCTCTGAGGTTTTGCTATGTGAAAAAGAATCTAGTATCTTCAAGAAGGAGGGACATAAAAAGGACATTTGAAACACAGACAAATCTGCTACAGAGAAAGATCTCCACAGATGCAGCAGACTAAGTTGCTAACACTGAAAAGCAAGAGGGCTTGCCACTTGCACTATGGTAAATTTGGAGTAGTTCCACTAAAGCCAATGGAATTCTAACAGCAGAAATCTGATCTAACAGATCAGGACTGAGCCTGTAAACTCTCCTTTTTAAATTTATGTAAAACATGAATGCAATATATTATTTACTATCCACTGTATAAATTACTGAAAAAGTACTTACGTAGAAAAGAGTGGCAAATCTTTCAATGAATCTAAACTTGTGAAACGTGACATTAATCACCGGAGTCTTCCTTTAATAAAGAAATAGCACAATTTGGGAAGTAAAAAAAGAGTATGGAAAACTTTCCAGCCTATGAGTGTGAAATACCTATTCTGAGTTCTTACACCGAGTGTAAAGAAAAAGGGTAAAGAGAAATCTCCCTTGATCACAGCTCACATTTGTAAGTAAGTTTCTCAGAACACTTGTATTCTAAAACCATTAAGTGATGCTCACAACTGAGTCCCTGGTTCTGCTCATGAGAAGGGCATCAAGCTCACCTTGCTGTGATCAATTCAGACATTTAACCAACAGCTGTGAGAGGAGGTACTTCTGTTTAGGAGACTTTAAACACTGAAATGAAATATCTGATGTAGTGCACCTAAGTTCTTGGGGTTTTCTCCAGATGTTACATGATCCAGTATTTAAACAATAAAGGGGGAAACTTCCAAAGAACAAGTGTTATGGGGGTTTTTATAATTTAGAACAAATTATAAATTAACCTGTCCATACTTTTGAGACATAATATACAAGAGCAAACAGCTGAGTGTTCTTTTATTACTCAGGTACTACATTTTTTTCCCAATAAAAATGTCTTTTAAGAATTTCTTGCTATTGTATCCCAGCTCAGATCCTGGTACAGCCTTTCAGATGAGGTATTCTACCATCTCTCCATCTGGGAGGTCCTGCCCCATGGTCTGAACAGGGGCTTTTCTTTCAAGGGTGCTGGAGTGGAAGATTGGCCCATCTACGTGATGAGGAAAAACAAGAGACAGACAATCAAAGCTGTAACTTCAATGAGGTCAGAAATAATGACATTAACATTTTAAAAGTCATCTTCTAGCACCGGCCAAAAGATAGCTGACAACTCCTTATTTCATTTTAAAACAATCAATTCTTCATGTATGTAGCCAGATAAAGATATTTTATCAAACTCCCTTTGGGTATGTCCCACTGATACACAATGGCATGTGAAACTGGAGTGACTGCATTTAAACTAATGTCGTCAGCACAGACTCTCGCCACAAAACCTGTTCCCCTGTCTCCCTTGATACCCATTAAATAGCTCAGCATGGGTAAAATGCACGGCAGACCAGCCAAATTCACTCTTCCATAAAGAACAACATAATTGTAACGTGTCTGTAAGTAGAAGAGGCAAAGTTGTGTAATCTGCATTGATTTGGCAGAGTGGGCTGGAAAATGAGCAGCTCTTGCCAGCTCGGAGCTCTGTGGGAAGCAAATTCAGCTTCTGTGACAGTCACTGTCAAGTGGATCTACTTGGGCCAATGCTGAGGTCGGTCCTGAGACTGGGACAGTACAATTATGGGCCAGTTTTGTCCCAAGAATTACCTTTCCTCCTTCTTCCTCCCCCTTATCTGAGTCCACTTTGCTTTGAACACCCACTGAAATGCAATGGCCAGTTTCTACAGCCCATTTTCATACGCTGTTTAAACCCCTCGTGCTACTCACGATTTACTTGAGTAGACACTGACTCAGAGACTATCTTGGGATTTGCATATACCCGCTCCAATTCTTAAACCTTGCTATACCTCTCTACCCTGTGTGTCCATTCTTATGCTACCACTCTTTCAGCCTTTTTTAATCCCTTCAGAGCAGCTGAGACCCTTCAGAACACTGCCACACTTGCCTCTGAAACCCTTCTGTCCTCACAAAAACTAAACCCAGTGTTCCTAATGGATGAAGGGATGGCAGGGTCTGCCCCACTGAGCAGAACTGATGGTAAGTCAGTGGCAGGAGCCCCTCTGGGAGAGCAGCTGAGCTCTGTTACCTGTTTTGTCTGTGCTGTAAGCCAGGTTGGTACTGGGGAGTCGTCCTGGTGTGGGTGCTGCAGTGGAAGGTGCAGCTTTGCTTTGTTCGTTGCCTCGGTCAGTCTGGGTGCTGCAGTCTCTGCTGCCTGTTTTCGAGTGGGCTGACAGCAATGGTGTGGAAGGAAGGACGGGAGAGGGGGTGGAGGGAATGGATTCGGAGCGATATTCTGTTCCCAGCAGAACACCTTCGTGAAAAAAGGGAAGGAAATGTCAAGATCCCAGAAAACTAACTGGTATCAGTTCTGCATCCCTCTTAGTACTTGCTCTAGGGTCTGGGAAGTGCTCTCTGCTTCAACAGACAGCACTCATTTACCTTTCTAGAGCACCTTTCACCACTGGGTGCTGAAGTACATGAGGAATAGCAGTATCCTCATCCATCCTGCATGTGAAGATACACAAGTGGGCACTAACGGCTTACTTACCCGTCTCTTAAGTAGTGGCCCATCTATGGCAGGGTAAATCTGCACAATGAAATCAGCTGCAACAGATTCTCATTTACATTTCAGGGTCTTTTAGTCTTCAAGGGAGGGCCTTTGGGCCTAACTTCCCTCAGAACAAAAAGATCATCTAAGATTTGCTTTGTAACAAATCAGTTTCTCTGAATAATGGTGTTGAGCCATTCCAGACAGGAGCCAGGTTAGTGCAGGCACAACACTACAGGACAGCAATCCTGATTAGTATCTTTGCTCCTATTCAAGGAGACTTTACACATTCAGGTAGCTGTAACAACCCAGATGAAAGCAAGCACTTGGGAACTCTGAGAACTGTAACTCAAATATCCCTAAAGTCAGGTATCAAAGCAGGAATAAAGGCTTTCATAGTTGAATGACAGAGCCTGGACATCAGAAGTGCTGTTTCCTAAAGTGATTAAAACAAGCAATTGTGCTAAAAGTGTTCCATCTTGCTTGCAGTCAGCTTTCCTGCGCGCTGATCTGTCTGACCAACACACCCTCTTCCTTCTGCTGCTCCTGCCTCCCCTCTAAGGTGACCTGCATATCGGAACTGACGCAGTTATTTTAAACTTACCTAGGCTGCCTTTCCAGCTCTTGTCCTCCCTCTTCTCCTCCAGGATGGGAGTGCTGCTCAGTGTTGAGGAGTGGGACAGCAAGCCTGAGCCAGCGTTTGAAATGGACATCAGCGACTTGGCAGGTCTCATTGAGGAGAGCTGGTCCGTCTTTCCCGGCTCCTTCCGGGAGCGCTGCTGCAGGACTTTGATCATGGCATCCTTCTCAATGATCTGAGCGTGCAGAGTCTTAATCCTTTGGAGAAGTACAAAGACGAACAATGTACTTGTACTCCTGTCTCCTTGGACTGAGGCCTCAGTGCCCCCATGGCTGTGACTGGGACACCCTCAGGCATGTGAGGAGGCAGAGAGAGGATGCCAGTGAGCTTGTTGCTCTGAATACTGGCTGCTCACTAGCCCACCAGAGCAGATCATGCATGAGACTTCCTGTACACGTGCATGAGTGAACAGCACTGAGATACCCTCCCACCTCTGGCTACTGGGGTCTACAAGGATGCTGGGAAGGGACTCTTCATTAGGGACTCTAGTGGTAGGACAAGGGGTAATGGGTTTAAACTTAAACAGGGGAACTTTAGGTTAGATCTAAGGAAGAAGTTCTTCACAGTGAGGGTGCTGAGGCACTGGAATAGGTTGCCCAAGGAAGTTGTGAATGCTCCAACCCTGGAGGCGTTTAAGGCCAGGCTGGACAGAGCCTTGGGCGACATAGTTTAGTGTGTGGTGTCCCTGCTCATGGCAGGGGGGTTGGAACTAGATGATCTTAAGGTCCTTTCCAACCCTAACTATTCTATGATTCTATGATTCTACTGGAAGCTGCTCTAAACAGCCACGCAAGGAGCTTTGAGACAAAGCTGAGGGTTATGGGCAGGACATGAGACCAACAGAAAGAAGATTAACACACTCTGGGGAGTCTGCACTGGACCCAACCCCAGGGAAAAGAGTTCTGTGGGTGTGTTAAAATGAGGATGGAGCCTGGGGTCTGATGAAGATGCCCTGAAGAGAGAAGAGGAACAAGCTAAGTGCAAAAAATCTAAGAGTAGGTTTTTTTTGCATTAGCCCTCAGTATCAAGACAGGTTTTGGATTGCCATGTAGATACTTCCTTGGCCAAATGAGCGTCTAGCATCCTACATCATTGCTATTGGTGAAGACACAAGAATTTCTGGTTCTGAGGCGTCTACTCAGACAATTAATTTAAAATCCCTGTTCTAAAGAAGACAGATAGGACCAAACTGCATTTTACCTTCCCTCCATGTCGAGACACCTCCTGTTGGCAAGCAGGATCTCTTCCTCCTCCTTCTGAATGCGAGCTTCCAGCGAGGTGTCATAGCTAGGGTTAGGCGAGTGGCTGATCACTGTCGTGTCCCTGAGAACAAGCAGCAGAGCAGACAAAGAACCAGTTAAGTTTGCTATTTTCCTCCTAGCAGCACAAAATTATTGCTCAACAGTAACAAACAATAATATCCACTTTTTTGAGTTTTGGCTCACTGTCTGCCAAAAATCCCACTTTCAGTCCTAATGAAAGAAGGATTACAAACTATTCAAGTCATTACAGCGATATGCAATCTACCATCCATCTCAGGCCAGTCCATAATCTAACTGATTCACTGAGCTATTGTAATCCTACCAGTGAGGCAAATTCAAGGCCTTGGGGAGGGAATGGATGGCATAGAACACTAAGCACTTCACTTGAAACAGCACAAACTTTGCTTCAGATATAAAGCTTTTCCCTCTCCCATTCCAACAGTATCATACAGGGAATCTGAGTATCAAGCGAACTAGGCATGGAAGTTTCTTAAGCAATCCTAAGCAGGTTGGTCCAAAAAAACTTGGAGTGGGTTGAAAACAGTTTTACACTGATTCCATCCAGTGCCTGGTGTTAACACTGTGATAGTTGTTCGGTCCACTAACCAACACGTAAACTTGCAGAAGTACTGATGCTAATGGAATACTCTCCTCTGGGGGAGAAGCAGCTAGAAGGAAATGTAAAAACAGAGGCTGGCTCTTTCCTGACTGTTCATTTAACAAAACCTGAACAGGCCTAACACATCCCCTTTCATTCCACGATAAACAAGAGACCAGACCCCTACTTATCAGCACACAGCTGAAAATACGACATGGCCTCTAAGGACAAGCAGTAGCAAGAGCCTTTAGAGAATCTCTGGGGAGGTGGAAAACTGTGCACAAGAAGCATCAATACCCTAAAATAACAGCCTGCTCCTGGAGCAAGATAAGATAAGTCTTTAAACACTAACAAAGCAAATCTGCAGCTTTACCCCTGTAATTCTAATATGAGCTAGGAAGCCAGTTGTCATAACATCCCTATTCCAATCAGGTTCATAAACAATCTAAAACAAAATCTGCCATCAAGAACCAGAAACTAGTGAGGCATGAAATTATATGTAAGCAATACCTAATGCTAAAGAGTCACGCTCCAATAACAGCTCTTGTTTACCAACTAGCTGAAGCACTTGGGCCTATTTACAGCCATAGTAAGTGTTCCTGTTCAGTTGTCTTGGAATGTGAGCTTGTTACCAGATGTCAGACACCCTTCCACCCCTGCAAGCAGTGCTCTCCATACACAGCAGAATGTTTGGAGCACAATTTCCTAGTAGATGTTTCTGGTTATAACCATGTTGAGGACAATACCACAAAGTAATTTGCAAAAACATGCTGGAGAACAAGTAAGGCATTCAGGGTGAGTGCTGTGAATCACCAAGCTTACCCCAGCTCACATAACTTCAGCGAGGACTGATTCTTGTTTAAAACCCCCCCAAAACAAACAAACCCCTTCTCATACACTATTTTTGAATCAACAGCTTCTAGGAATGGCTTAGAACAATTCTAGTCTGGAAAACGGCTCCTGCATGTGGAGGAATCTTCCCCTGGGAAAAAAAAAAAGTCTCTAATAGTTGGCAATTGCAGAGCTCCCAGGAAAAGCAGCCAAGCTCCACTCGCATGCAGAAGTCTGAGAAGCTGTTCAGACCACAAGGTGAGGTATCATGGGTATGACAACATTCCTTGGTGGGAAATATGACATTCAACTGGAGAAAGAACATAATCCCAGTACTATGAAAAGCCTTATTCACCTCTGCGCAGCCACAGTTGCAGCTGCATCCAAAGCAAACTGTCTCATCACGCTCTCCTCCAGGTATTTCTGTTCCCACTTGGTCATGTCAGCTTCCAGAGCAAGAATCCTTTCCTCCTTCTCGCGCAGGAGCTCCATAAGCGCCGTGGCGTTGTACTCTGAGACGTTGGCAGTCTGAGATGTACCCTGACGCTGATTTCCAACAGCAGGGAAAAGGAAAAGGAAGTCTCAAGATGCATCTCTAAGACTCAGGGTTGGTTTGTTTGCTTTTTGTCTGAAGGATGGAGGCTGGTCCAGAGCAGCACTGGCTTGGGGCAAGTACCTCCCAGAGTGAACTGCTGTGGCCTGTGCCATGCTGGGCAGACTAGGCGATGGTAACCATCTCCTTTAGAGCTTAATCTGAAACATCTGCAGGGGCAGTTCAGCCTCACTCTATCAAAACCAGGAAACAAGCTCATATAATGCAAGAAAGGCTCCTTCTATTTTTCAAATGTTGAAACTCAGAAGTCATAAAACATCAAGCACTGCTCCCAAGAAAAGCAGCTTAACTCACAGCTCTACGTGAAGCTCCCATCCATTTCCATCAACCGCACTTACAGAACTGGTTTTGCTGTTTGGGTTTTCTTTGGGTTTTTTAAATGCAAAAGCTTTCTGAAAGGCCTCTTTTCAGGCCAGTTAATTCATTTTATATATAATCTCAAACTGTGAACAAAATCTTTTAAATCATTTAAAAGCAAATATAACCAGGTTACTCAAAGATAGAACACCATCTAGCTACACGGCTGCGATGGATCCCCTCTGCTCTCTTACCTAACTTTTCTGGTAGGAATGGAAGAATTAAATCTAGGCAAAGCAACACAATAGCCAGCAAACCCATGATTCTAGCTACCAATTACAAGATAGAAGAAACCACTGCCCTTTTATGTGTGGTGTAGGGTGTAATATACAATCCTGCAAGAAACCTAGTGTGGCACAGAGCAACAGCAGGTACCTGCTGCATCCGGAGAGATTCCAGTTCTCTCTCCAGCCGGGTCCGCAGCCTGTGTTCCAGCTGTTCCCGTTTCTCACATGCTGCCTGCAGCTGAACCAAGGCCTGCTGCATCTTCTCCACCTTCTCAACATAGACCTGCTTCTTTTTGAGCTGAAACAAAGGAATAAAATCCAACATAAGTTAAATAATACAAACAAGTGAGTGAAGTTCTGGCTCTCTACACGTAGACTAGCACAGAAGCACCAGCCAGGAAGAACCTGTCCAGACAACTGCTGTGAGTGTGCCTCAGACTCCTGCTCTGGACTCCACACTCAGGATGTTACAGGTCTCCACGATTCCTCCTTTACTGTTAGGTGTATTTGTGCTTTTTGCCCTCAGCGGCCCCATGGTAACAATGGGGAAACTGAGGTAATTATCTGTTGCACATGATTGAGAGCAGTGATGGGCTAAGAAAGGGCATCTGGGTTCACAACAGTGTTTCGGTGACTTGACAGATGTTACCAAACTAGCAAAGACAGCATTTAGATCTAGCTCACAAGCTGGGGACACTTTTCAGTGCAATATTGAAAATTGCTGGCAGTGTTTTTAGGAGATTAAGCAGAAACTGAATCCAATCTTGCAGTTCCACAACAATAAAATAATGAATAGGATCAAAGCACACACTAGACATGGCCTGTGCTCCCTCCATGCTGCAGCCAGGTTTATTCTAGCTGTCTGGACATTCATCTTGGACATTTTGGCCCAGCATGACCTGAGAAGTCCTGCTTCATTCCTTGCCCCTGTCCTTCCATCCTCCTCCATCATTCACCCTGCAAACCAAGCTGCTACCCCATTTCATGATAAGCAATGAAAACCACCATGCTGAGACCCCCACAAGCTGTCTTTGCAAGGTTAATCCACGGTTCAGGGAGGATAAAACCAAAGTAAAATATGAATAATGATAATAAAAAAGAATAAAACACAGCCAGGGCCCAGCTCTAATCTGATATATAGAATACTGCACACCTGTGGACATCATTTTCTGTTAGGGAAAAGACTAACATTCACAATTAGCTGGCCTTCTGTGGCACATTAGGGTCACTGCTTTTTTAGTTATGATTGTCATAACCCCCCCAAAACCAAAAATAGCAGGAAGAAGGTAACTATTCCCAACAGTCTGAGCCAAAGTCTAGAGCAGCACCACAATGCAAAACACAGACTCCCTTATGTGAGTTCAAAGAGCTACTCTGCAGCTTCATGGAAGAAAAGTCCACTGAGGGATATTAAAGACAAAAGACACCACTTTTGGCTCAGGAAGTCCCTCTTGGAAGAGGAAAGTATTCTGGGAAAGTACTGCTGTTTGTTGGCCTCATTATGATCATATTCCCTAGGAATCTGCTCTAAGTTTTGGTGGAGACAGGATACTGGGCTGGCTGGGCTTTGGTGGGAACTACATGAGCTGTTCTTGCATCACACCTTCATCCCAAAAAGGTCTTATGTGTTTCTTCCAAATGTTCCCTTTTCACACTCCTGTTCCTTAAGAGAATCCAGAGACTGCAATGTGAACAGCACAGAGAGAAAAATCTCCAAACTATTAATCCCAGACATGGTATCCTTTTCTTCTCTTTGTAAGTCAGCAGGCATCTAATCTCACAGCACGAATGCTGCTGCCCTACAGGATTTTCCCCGAACAAGTATTTTATAATAAAGGTTACAATAAATAGTGAGTAATCCAGCCAAAGGCCTCCCCACTAGTGCATGTACAGTAGAAAGGTATCTTTATTCTCTGATTGCTCAAGATTTCAAGCTTGTTTGGAATGGGAGGGACAAGAATATTTTCATTCAACTTAATATTCCACTGCTGTTCTGCAGGAAATCAATAAAAATGTTATACTTAACTTTTTTAGTCCAGATCATAGTGCTTAAAAACACTGATTTAAGCTTTCTCAGACTCCAATAAAGTGTGAGTTAATGCACTAGTTCTACACTTTGATTAACAGCAGCTCAAAGGAGTTCTGTAACTAGCCAGAAATGATAAACCATGAGTCAGCAGCAGCACCTAGAAATGGAGAGCACCCAGTATGCTGGCTTTGCATATGAGCTTAGTGACCTGGACAAGAGTAAGGAACAACCTCATAAACTGGCTAGCAGTGAAATAGCCTGCATGGAGATGGATAATAATCTCTGGAAAATCAGCTCTCCTTCCCCGCTCCTCAGGAAGGACAGCCAGCCAGCTGATCTCTTATAACCTACCCCAAAGTATTTACATTTCTGAACAGTTTTTAACACACAGCTAAAATTCTCCTTGCAAAAGTAGCTGCTGACAACATTTTCCTAGTTTCATAATTAATAAACCTGAGTGTGCATAAGTGAGCATTAATGTGTTGGCCTGCATTCAAAGAATACCAAGAGCCCAGCCAAAAAAGAATTAGGACACAGAAATTCCACTGAAACATTCACTTTGAAAGTGCTCCCATCAGCCAAACCTGCAGGTGAAACATTGCAACACAAGCTGTTGCCCAACTTAACCAGCACTGCCTGCACATGCCTAACTCATGCACCAGACCTAAAGTACAGGCACGGCTTGTTCAGTGGCTTTTCATAAAGACAACTTTTTTTCCCCCTTCACAAATTGCACTTTATCTTCCAGCTTAGGAAGATTTAGGAATGTTAGAAAATTTGGGGGTTGTGAATGTGCTTTTTTAATGGCTTAAACCGAGAATTAATTCAGGAATCACTAAACAATATTCGAGGTTTTGGAACACAGATATTTAGTAAGCTATAAAGGCATGTATGTGCTCCAGACAACTCAGCTTTCCTAATGTGCCTTTTGACACAATTATCCTTTATATATGAGATTGTTTCATTTCATGCACTCGCTACACTTGGTCAACTCACTGCATATTCTGGCAATTCCACTCATTTCCATCTCTGCCACCTCTGCACACACTCTGTGTGTGAGGAACAATCTACCTCTCTGTGAACCAGGATTCCCCAGCAGTGGTAGCAGTGAAATCTGATTTTATCGGTGTTCTCTAAATCTTTCTGACTTGGTCTGTCCTCTCAATGGAAGGAGGATCAGGAATAATTCTTCCAAGCACAGAGCGATTTCATTACCATAAATTGAGAGTATGATCGTGTTTTCCTAAGACAGGAATCAGAAACAGTTTCCTGAGTATTTCCAGGGTGCTGCAGACATAAGTGAGAAGGGAGGAAGAAGAAAAGGCAGCATGCTGAGGCTTGTTCTTCATCATTTGCCATGGATTCCCCACCCTCTCTCTTCCAGCAAAGAACCAAAACTGGCTGCTCAGTGCCAAGGGCCACAGTAACATCTGCCACGGGTGAGATGGCATCAAAGGACACTGGAATTCTCTCCTCTGCAACAGGCCTGGCACTGAACACGTGCTCTAGATATGAGTTCATTCCTGAAGCTTTACAAGGATGCTGTCACACCCTGCAGTATGTAACCTGAAATACATTTGACAAGATAGTAATTTTCCTTTTGATGGTACTGCATTTAACTAAGATGCAAGCTCATGCTCACATAATGTAACTGTTTTGCCTCGAAGGGTGCTCTGAAAATGCACAGCATTTTACTCGTAATAATATCTTTATTATAACACCTCTTTAAGCAGGTAAGATCTCAAATAACCTCAGTGCATGTCTGGAAGCACAGCAGAGAACTTCAACATGACTGTATCCCTTCCCAGCATTTCCTATGGCACATGGCACAGCTTTAATCATGTGCATATCTTCTCCATGTCAATCCCTGACTGCTTTGGAAAATGTCCTAACCAAGTATGAGAGGTCAGTCTTTAACCCTATCAACACAACTTTCTAATTAAACCATTGCAAACAAGAGCAGCCACTCTCCAGTTCACATCCAGTGCTATGATACATGAATTCTGCCACAGGAGGACAGGAAAGATAAAGCAGGCAAGGACTGGCTTGGGACTCTGCAGAAATCTAGTATACACAGTGTGAATTGATGCAGGCAATACCCCTGAAAGATTCCCTGGACTCCTGATCAAGTATTTCTGTCTTCATTTTATTTCCTCTATCCCTTGTCAAGATTGCTTTCTGCACTTGAGAGCCAGCTGGGAGAAGCAGGATATGCTTGGGATTCAGAGGCTTCATTGCTCACAAAACTGGCTGACCCGGAGCGCAACCTCTTTCCATGTTAAGTCAGATAGATTTACTGCCTGAAAATACCTGCACACTGCTCTCCCTGAACTGCAGGGCTTCCAGCAATGGAAAATGAATCACTCACTCTAACATACAGGGATGAAATGATTAAACAAATTCACTAAACCTAGAAAACTGCAACTAGTCCTCAGAATCTATCTGCAGATGACGTAATGCCTGGCAGCAGGAAACCTGCAGGCTTCTCTGCTACAGACAGCATTTGCATGCTCTAAAACCAGCGGTGTTCCTCTCAGAAACAGGGACAGTTCATTACTAGCACAACTGCCCAGCAGAGAATCATAGAATTATAGAATAGTCAGGGTTGGAAAGGACTTTAAGATCATCTCTTTCCACCCCCCCTGCCATGAGCAGGGACACCACACACTAAACTATGTCATCTAAGACTCCGTCCAACCTGGTCTTGAACACTGCCGGGGATGGAGCATTTACCACTTCTTTGGGCAACCCGTTCCAGTGCCTCACTACACCCACAGGGAAGAACTTCCTCCTTATATCTGATCTAAACTTCCCCTGTTTGAACCCATTACCCCTTGTCCTACCACTACAGTCCCTAATGAAGAGTCCCTCCCCAGCATCCTTGTAGTC
>NW_009939873.1:0-1576 GCF_000696875.1 Nestor notabilis
CGAGGGGTACGGGGTGCCCCGCGCCATGCCAGCATCGCCTGTGCCGGGAGCTGAAGTTGTGTCAGGGGCTGAGGATGCTGCAGTGGCACCAGCGGTCCCTGGAGCCGAGGTTCCACCAGAGCTTGAGGTGCATCTTGCTGCATCAGCATCACCCGTGCCTGGAGCTGACAGCCCATCAGGAGCCAGTGTGCAACACACCACGCCAGCATCACCCAAACCCAGAGCTGATGTCCCACCAGAGGCCAAGCTGCTCCATGGTACACCAGCACCACTTGGCACACGAGCATCACCTGCACCCGAAGCCAAGACCCCATCACCGTCCACCGGATCAGTTTGCCATCAGCCCAGTGACAAGGAGACAGGCGAGGAGGTTGCTGTTACCCCCCCACAGCCCCCAGACACGACAGAGAGTGGTGAGGGGGTGCAGACAGAGTTCTAGCCTGGCCCCCCCAACCATGGACTGGCCCTGGTGATGCTGGGGGTTGGGATAGGGGGAATAGGACCTGTGGCACTGCCAGGGATGGAGGGCAGTGCTGTGGGAAAGGGAAGGGATGGGGAACACCGAGACCTTATTGTCTACAGGGGGGAGGGGTCCCTGCTGCTGTGCGGGGCTGGCCACAGCCAAGTGGTCCTACTGGGTCAGACTGGGGAGGCCTTGGCCCAGGGCACCCCCTGCACTCTGCTCTGTCCTTCTTCTGCCTTAGTTTCTTCTTTTCTACTGAGGAGATGCTTTATCTGCCTCCTCCCAGCACTGGGGCTGCCCAGGGGGGCTGGCACTAGCCCTGCAGTGGATGGGTGCACGGGATGCTCCCAGCTGCCCCCGGGATCGGCCACTGGTCCCAGTTGAGGGCTTCCTGGGAATGCCCACCAGCAGTCCACCCATGCTCAGGGGATGCCGGTAGGATGATGGAGAATGTGATGACAGGGATACAGCAGTGCTGGGTGGCTTGAACTGCTGCTGATGGGGTGAGAGCAGGGGCAGGTATGGGCTAATAGAACCCACACTGGGGTATCAGCACCCAGGCTGGGGTAACTGCAGCCAGCACCCATCCCTGGCCACTCTCACTCACCCCAGGCCCTTCTAGCAGCTCTTTAAGTTCAGACTAAAAGCTCAGCAGTTAAGGTGACTCTCACCCCATGTCTCCAGCTTTGCCTGGCGGGACTGGGCTGCCTGGATCTGGGCAGAGGACGGATCCCAGCTCTTGCCATCTGGAGCTTCCCAGTCCCGTGCACAGATGACAGCTCCAGCTCTTGGGCTTTGGCCAGTGCAGTGCTGGTGGAGCAGAGCTGGCATCTGCTGTGGGGAGGGGGACAGCCCCATGCAGAGGTGCTGGTGGGGTGGGCAGGTCTCGTGTGGGCATGGAGCAGGGATCAGCACCCTGACACCCGCCTGTATTTTAGGTGCTGCTGTTTCTGCCTCTGAAGGGGGGTGCCCAGCCTGAACCCCCCAAAGTGCCTTGCTTGGGGAACTTAAAACCTGTCTCTTCCAGAATATTTTATTAAGAAAGTTATACAAATGTTTAAAAATATGCTTATAATAATTAATAAAATGGAAAAGCTTTATTTAAAGCCAGAG
>NW_009939873.1:1688-3170 GCF_000696875.1 Nestor notabilis
AGAAGCTGAACCACCAAGATGGTTTTATTAAAAGGGGTGTCCTGAAGAAGCAGCAAGAGGCCCCCAAACAGCAGCTTCCCCTCGGCACAGCCACAGCTCGGGGGCTGCTCCCACCCCATCCCTGAAGCACTGGGCAGGGTGGGCCCAGCAGGACCCCCCGTTCTCCCTAGAAGGCACTGTGTGAAGAAGGGCTTGGTGTAGGGCAGCGCTGGGCAGGTGGGCACAGGGGTGCCTGTCCCCTATGTCCCCATCCCCATCACTGCACCATTCCCATTCCAGCCAGGATGAACATTGCAGTGGTGGGGGGAGGAAACACTCAGCACCCCACCCCCCCCATCATCACCCAGCCAAAGCTCCCTGAGACCTGGGGACAGCCACCAAAGGACAGTGGCACAGCGCTGGTCATGGGGCTCCCCTTCCCCAGCAATACCCACCCTGAGTTGGGCCAGTCCCCACAGCTGCGTCCTGCACAGCACAGGAGGACAGACCCAGCAAAGTGACTGCAGCAATTCCAGACAAACAGCAGAAAGTGTGGAGCATCCCATGGGAAGTCACTAGCCCCGACCCAGCAGGGGGTACACCACAAAATAGCCCAGAGTGGAGCCCACGATGGCCCCAAGGAAGATCCAACCATTGTAGGACATCACCGCCAGCATCACCATGTAGCCCAGCACCACCTGCACCACATGGAACAGTGTCTGACCAACATGGTACTCAAACCACCTGTGGAAGAACCATAGAATCACAGAGAGGTTTGGGTTGGAAAGGAGCTTAAGATCATCTAGTTCCAACCCCCAGTAATCACAGAATCAACCAGGTTGGAAAAGACCTTTAAGATCACCAAGTCCAACTGTTCCCCAGCACTGCCAAGGCCACCAACAACCCATGTCATTGAGGGCCTCACCTACATGGTTTGAGAAACCCCATAAGCAAAAGGTTAGGGCAGCTGGAAGCTTCCCCCATAGCCTGACAGTATCCCGGCACATCCAGAGATGGGTTTGGGAAGTGGGGCAAGGGATGGTGGCTGCAAGCAGCAGTGCAGGGGGAAATCCTGCTCCAAAGGATATTGGCAGTAAGAGCATCCTCAGGCATGGTTTGGGACTAAATACAAGAGGCAAAACCCAGGGCTTGGCTCCAAAGGCTTGTGGTGGGAAGGGAAAGCCCGAGTCAGCCTTGCTGGGGTGCCTGAGCTGCTGCTTGTGCCAATTCCCAAAGCACAAGGACCCTCCTGCATGATAGGTCCCAGGGGAATGTGATCCTTTACTAAGCTGAAAACCACCCTGGACATCTCCCATAGGACCCAGAGGGGGCAGCATACCCCCGGGGCCACCTCCTGAGGCTGTCCCACGCCTCCCCTGGGAGCTCAGCACTCCAGGCTGGCTCTTTACAGCCTTCCTCCCTTCCAGGTGGCCACATCCCCATCCCTGAGCCCCCCCACAGCCGGGGGTCCCTGTGGTACCTGCCCTGGGTGGGGCTGGGGGC
>NW_009939874.1:0-266 GCF_000696875.1 Nestor notabilis
GGGGTTATGGGGTCTCTGGTTTCTATGCTCTACAGGGGCTGTTTTGTCTCTGGGGTTATAGGGGCTGTAGGTGCAATGGGAAAGGGTGTAGGCTCCATAGGCTCTGTGTGGTCTATAGGCTCTATAGGCTCTATATACTCTATAGGCTCTATATGCTCTATATACTCTATATACTCTATAGGCTCTATAGGCTCTATATACTCTATAGGCTCTATATGCTCTATATACTCTATAGGCTCTATAGGCTCTATATACTCTATAAGCTC
>NW_009939874.1:337-1044 GCF_000696875.1 Nestor notabilis
CTCCCCTCCTTCTCCCCTCTCTATACTGTGTTCTATATATGCTTTCTCTCTTCTCTCCTCTCTATACTCTCTACTCTCTATATACTCTATTCTCTCTATTCCCTCTATACTCTCTATACCTTCTGTGCTCTCTCTGCTCTCTATATTCTATATGCTCTATATATAGTCTATAGCCTCTATACCCTCTATATATAGTCTATAGTCTCTATACCCTCTATACTCTCTCTGTTCTATATATATAGTCTCTATACTCTCTATATATACTCTACACTCTCTATACTCTCTATTCCCTCTATACTCTCTGTGCTTTCTCTGCTCTATCTATACAGCCTCTATGCTCTCTGTACTCTCTCCTATATACTCTATACTCTCTCTAGTCTCTCTATACCTTCTCTATACCCTCTCTATACAGTCTCTATGCTCTCTATATACTCTATACTCTCTTCTATATACTCTATACTCTCTATATTCTCTCTAGACCCTCTATACAGTCTCTGTGCTCACTCTATACTCTATAACCTCTATACCCTCTATATAGTCTCTATACTCTGTCTATACTCTATAGTCTCTATATAATCTCTATACAGTCTCTATACCCTCTATATAGTCTCTATACTTTCTCTATAGTCTCTATACTCTCTCTATACTCTCTCTATAGTCTCTATACTCTCTCTATAGTCTCTATACAGTCTCTATACTCTCTCTAT
>NW_009939875.1:0-8537 GCF_000696875.1 Nestor notabilis
TACTCCTGGAGCTTCCACGTTGGGCTGGAAAGCGTCTGATGACCCTGATTCACGGTTGGAGTCGCCGTAGTGTCACAGTAGGGAAGCCCTTTCCGTAGTCGATGGCACCACTGGGATATGGGTCTGTTGGTAGCTCAGGAAGTTTGCGGGCTATGGTGTGAAGCAATGGGATTTCCAACGTCAAGTGGCAGTGGGAAGCTGGGTTGCCTTGGGGCAGTGGAGGAAGTGCCACAGTGATGCAGCATGACATAATGTAGCTCACGTTGGGGCTGCCAAGCGGTGTCAGGTGCGCGCTGCAGGAGTGATGTGTAGTGGCGTGACTCCAAAGTCTGATGGAGGCCCACAAGTCAGATATTGACCATGTAGTGCTAATGATGAATAATATCAACTGGAGAAAGAAGTTGTCATGACTTAGCTTAGCAGGGTGTAGGAAATGGGAGAGGTGGAACATCAGTTCAGTTTTGGTGCCCACTATACAAAAAAAAAGATGTGGAGAGGCTGGAGAGGATCCAGAGAAGAGCCACAAAGGACTGGGAAGCCTGCCACGTGTTGGAAAGCTGAGAGAGCTGGGCTTGTTCAGCCTGGAGAAAAGAAGGCTCGGGAGACTTTATCGCTATGTTCCAGTATTTAAAGCGTGGCTGCAGTGAATTGGCACAAGCTACTCCTGCTGAGATTCTGGTTGGACATTAGAGGAAAATTTTTCCCAGTGAGAACAACCAGCCATTGGAATAATCTCTCCAGGGAACTAGTGGATTTCCCACCAGCGATCTGGTTGGACATGATGCTGGGACATCTAGTCTATGTCATGCTTTGCCAAGAAAGGTTAGACCAGATGGTCCTTGAGGTTCTTTCCAACCTGGAATTCTACAATTTCATAATCCCCAGTGATTACATGGTAGAGTGAGGTGACATGAGTGTGGAGGAAGAAATGATATTGCAGATGATAGTGGCAGGAGGTAACAAGTCTTCCCAGAAGGTGTGAAGAAAGACAGGAAGTTGGTCAGATGCACTGATCAACTTGTTTGGTGAAATTCAGATTGAAATTAAGTTTGATAAGGATGTTTTTTAACATCCATGATCATCATATAAATGAAAGAGCAACAGCACTCGTAAGATTCCTTATCCAGCTGGATCATCTGAAGTAAAACCAGACTGAATTTGCAAAATTAGCAAGATAGAAATGTGTAAAACAGCTGAGTGTACATGCATCAAATAATACAGTATGTTCAGAAACATACTAAAGCTGTTTGAAAGTAGAAAAATTCTGTCTGCAGAACTAAAGCTTCAATGAAAGTGCTGTCATAAGCATTCTGTAACATCATTTTCTCAAAATACTTTTTAAAATGTCTGGGTTTATCATACGATAAGGCTTAGCTCTGCATATTTGTTCTTACAATCTTTTTTGCAGTTGTTGATCAGTTTTATTTTTCAAACATGATGTATTCTAAGAATGAGAGTTTGTGATAAATAGGGCATAAGCCAGGAAAGACTGAGCTAAAACTAGTTTGCATTGATTTTGTTTGTGACCATATTGGCTGTAAGAATTTGCTCTGGATAATGTTTAGTTTCAGTTTGGAAGTTTCGTTTAGGTCATTCTCATCTGTTTTCCACAGCAACCAAGAACTGTGTGCTATTCCAGTGTTCTTTCTAGCGTGTCTGGGAAAGGTCTCTCATCTTGCTTCCGAAAGAAGCAGCTTGTTCAGCCTTTAGAATCTGTTTGTTTCTATTGCAAGTAAGCATCAGAGTAACTATGACCATCCAAGAGAGCACCCATCCTTCAGTCTCTGCAATGGAGCTGATTACTAGTTGGTGCAAATAATTTGCAAGGAAGTGCTGTGAGGTCACGTGCATTTGATACCTAAGCCCATACGTGCGAGGTGTTACCTATTTACCTGAGGCTAAACATGAAGAACAGAAAAGACTATATGGCAGAATATTCAGGCTATAGATTTGAGAGTGGAGTGTGTGTGTATTAAGGAAGAAATAATTTGCATCTTGAGTAGGGAACTGTTCTGGTGATAGAACATGTATTTTGGGATCTTATAGTGGACAATTTCAGAATGGTTCTTTGCTAATTTCCCTAACTCTAGGAAAGAGATGAAAAAAAAGTATAGAAAAGCTCTGGATCTTGGGATGGATGTTAACGCGTCAGGATTTACTATTACAAATGATGAATTCTTGTCTGCCTGAATTTCTTAAGGTATTATCTTAAAGCAAGAAGATGCAAATTACCTCATCATTGTTTCTCTGTTGGTTTCACGTTCCTGAATCATTAACAAATTAGATGATGCACTGCAGACTGGTGCAGTATTGCCTTTAGTTACTCTCAAGTATATGCATCTTCATAACACCCTCAGTTGTGTCTCATGAATCACCTCTTAAGTTGAATTGCGGTAAATGTAGAAATACAAACTTACTTTGATTTTATGTACTGTGTGACCTGTGCCTAGCTGCACAATACTCCAAAATGTGTCTCAATATTAGACTTGTGAAAGATTCTGAGCACTGAAGTCACTGAATTGTTTTAGCAGTACCCATTAAGTAAGAAGTCCTAGTGCCCTGGCTGTCAGGACCCAGTGTAAGGCAAATTGGGCTGAAAAAGCTGACTTACAAGAAGTTGAGAAAAATAGTGGCTACCTTACTGGAGGAATTCCATAGATCTTAAACCCTGAAGAATGCACTGGAAATACTTAAAATGATGGATTTTGCAAAGAGAAGGAACATGCTACAGATAAGGTTTAGTTAGTTATTACAGGGCAGAATCATCAGAAAAACAAGACAGAAAAATGATAGGTATTCTCAATGACAAGTTTCTGTGACACAGTAAATGCCTTTCTATGGATGTGTGAAAGGTGGTGAATGCTCTGGACACAAGATTCTAGATAATCAGATGGCAAAAAATTAGTGGTGAAGTGCATTTTTGAAGCTATACAGCCTTTTTTTCCCTGCCAAAGAATCCACCAAAACTATGCACAGAACATATGGTGAAGAGAATTTTTTCCTCATAATTTGTCCCAGAGGTGGGTTTTCTTTTCTGTTAATATATGAATCAGTTATTACTATTGAAAGCCTCATGGATAATGTTAAGATGACTGTTTTAAAAAAACGAAACAACAAGTACTGGCACATTTGAAAAGGTAAATTACAGTAAAACTGGGCCTAATTCTTTTTTCAAGATGCTGTTTGAATTTTTTTCCCCTTTCTCTGTGGAGTTCTTCCCATGTATTCTGTTCCTTCCTTACACCAAAGGACACACAGGCTTTTCACAGCCCTTGTAAATGACTTGGTTTTCTGATGAGCCCTAACAATCTACAGAGGGAAATTTGCTGAAAATCTGTTTCCTGAGTGTAGTTCTTCCTCTTACTGATCAGAACCCTCTCTCCTGCAGTTCTTCTGTGCCAGTATTTTCCTCTTGAGATTTTTTTATGATTTGCTTCCGTACTCGGTTTCAGCGTTTGAAATATGGACTATGTTGAAAAAAATCACATTATTATTTCAGGTAGCAAATCGTTCAATTATTGCTTTTAAATATACGTCATCTTTCCATATATTTTAGGAAAAGTCAGAGGAAGGTTCAAGCTGCTGGCAAAAGATAATGAAAAAGATAGTACTTTTGTCGTATTGATTTATAAATAAACCTACTTCCATAATTAAGCAGTAGTTGGAGAGTATCTGTAATCTTGTTCTTGTATTGGTCTACTAGAAAAAAAGGAATACCATAGTTGTTTTGGGTACTTTTCCCTTCATAGCAGCTGCTTCTAAACACAGCAAGGACCCAAAGTGGACTTTTCCTTGAATTTTTTTTTTTTTTTAAAGCTTTCTTACAGATTTGAACACTGACCTTTGTATAATCAAGGAAGGGATTTCAAATTTTAGTAGAGGAATTGAAATGGTAGGACAGGCTTTAAGGGGGACTATTTCGTGTGTAGGCTGTACGTGGCTTTTTAAGGAGGTGAAATATATGTCTTGCCTGCACCCATCCACAAAAGGGTGTATTTATTTCACCCACTTGTACAACCTTGAAAGAGGCTCATCTTACTGATGAGGATTCATGAATGAATTAGGGCATCTCTTCTCTCAGGTGAAACAGTGTCTATGTGAAGAATCTGAATATTGACACAGTTTGCTTTAAAGATTTCAGAAGCCCTTAACTAGAGAAACAAACTAAAGTTTTTTTCTATGAAAAAAAGTTTGGTATTTATCTATCAAAAATCCTGCATAGCTGTTTCAATACTGTAAATTTGATTGAAATTCTAACATTCATAAAGACTAAAGCGTAACAAGAGTTCTATAATGTCTGTGTGTTTGCATCCACACTGACAATGAAATATGGAAATAAAGTTAAGTGTATCTTCTTGATGCTGGAGGAAGATTATGGAATGCATTATATGGCCTACTGGGACTTTGGTTTTGCCCAAACCGACTGAAATATTTCTTATACAGTCCTTAGCTTTTACTTTGCATTTTGAAAGACCTGTTAAAACAAGGATTACCTACTGCTGTGTTGTAAATATGAAATATTTTTCTATTTCCTCAAAATATATCAACAGAGAAGCAGCTTGGACTATTAAGTATTGGTTGGTGGAGCATTTCCATTTTGTGCTTGTTCAACAGGTTACAGTAAAATAACATATACGGGTGATTAAGTCACTTGAAAATGCTTGTGCATGCTTTATTCATTGTCTAACTGAGCTGGAAGGGGGGATAAATTATATATTTTAATGGGTTTTTTTAGGAATAAGACATCAAACAATATAAAACACAGAGCCATGGAAGTTTTCAGCACTGTCATTACCACTGCAGTAATTACCATTAGCAGTAAAAAAGCAGAAAAAGTCCCCTTTGTTTGTATCACACTATTGAATCCTGCTTTGCTAATGGGTGTATTTTTCAGTATCTCACCAGGGATATTCTCTGTGTATATTCTGAAATTAAAAACTTCAAGTATTCCGAAGCCATGGAAGAACTCCGCTCTTCTGAGGCTGGTAGGATACTTCTCTTGTAGCCCTGTTAGGTGTCTAACCAGCAACTAAGAGTGAGCTATGTGTTTGATACACATGGAGTGTTAGTTGTTGCTGGTTAATATTATGTTTGTGTTAAATATCTGCATATGAATTTTCATTGTAAGGGATATTTTAATTTTTAATAGTTTTAAAGGGAAATTGGTAGTTCCTTCATCAGAGAGGCAGTTTTTGTTAATGAAAATAATTTAAGTTTTTTCATAACAGTTTTAATTTGTTGCTCAATAAATAGGGACCTGATGTGAAGATTAATAAGCTTCTAACTTGCTGTCTTGTAGCAAGAACACAGAATGAAAAGAAAAATAATCACAGTTTATTATGCTTAGCTAATAGAAACTGAAGTATAGCTGTTAATTTTAAATACTACTTTGAGTATGTATTGTTGCTCAGATTTAAAATTGGGATGCTTAATAATAAATGTGTGCTTTCTTTTTCATCAAATGTTGGATATGCAATTTTATGACTAGAAAGGCCTCTGAAATGAAAATAAGAATTTACTCGGAACTACGTTTACAAAATAAGAGAACCTAAGCCAAGACCATCATTGGTGGAGTCAAGCCTTTCAGAAACTTAGCATATTTTATGATACTAAACACAACTCAGAGTTTTGCTCAAATGATTTGAATTAAACACACCTTTGGATAGTATAAAGTGGTTTATGTCTTTTTGCGTTAAGAAGTGTTGTCAACATACACAGTTGCATTTGGATGAGAAGATCATTGTAGTTCCAGCTGCAACTATTCTAATTCTTCAGCCTGCCTGCTGCCCTGTTGTTTTATAAATCATTATTATTTACAGCTGACAGAATTGAGATGTAATTCCCCATCAAAAACATTCCTTTCTTTCAAAATCGTTACTGAAAGCCCATCTGCTCCACTTTCTTCTTTGGTTACAATTGTGTTGCGTTTGTACAGCTGTATCTTGGACCTAAAGTAGCTCTGTAGTGTGTTCTGCATCTTGAAAAGAAGCCTTTGGTGCAGTTGGGCATCATTGCATCCTTTCGTATGGAGCATGATTGCTAAACCTGTAGGTGCTTCAAAGAAGCAAAATGAATGATTCCTATATTTTCCATTTCTACCAGTCTCTGTGTAGGATAACTGGCTTTCCCCCAAGTCACTCGTTGCCATCTGAGCCGTGTTACTGCCAATAGATGCAGAGCTGTGTGTTCAAAGTAATGACTAGTAGGAGTGCAGCCATCAGCAGTTTTTCCTCCTAGCTGCTAGACTGCAGCTTGAAATGGCGTTCCAAAAAGCAGAAGGATGACAAGAGAGCAATAGGAACCTGTAAGTTTGACCCTAGATCTGATGACTTTAGCTTATTTTTTGGTTTATAGTGTGCCTTTACAAAAGAAAAACAAACAAGCAGTCCTGGAATACCTGGAGATTTTCACTACACTGAGGGACATTTGTCTAAAAGGATTTATGGTTATTTTCTAAGAAGTTCAGAGCCGTGCAGAAACAAGGATTCACAAGGGAAGCATCTTAAAACCAGAACGAACAAAAAAATCAGAATATGCTTGTTTAGGACAGTAGGCTATTAAAACCAATCCGCATATGGGAGAGGGCTTGAACTGAAAGTCAGCTTTTCCATATAAGCTGTTGCTGATGCAAGCCTCGTTGGGGTTGCAAGCCTGTACTCACTGAGTGGTGCTGCCCAGGAGTTGTAAGCCCTGTGTGACTTCGCTGTGCCAGCAGCCCTCTTTTGTAGATGCTGTTATGCAGACAATTAAGGGCTCTTCATGGTACAGCTTGTTCTACCTGCTACTTTCTCTTTAATCCATTAGACACAGAAGCATCAGCAAAAGCAGTTTTGCCAGCGTAGGTTACAGCTACTCTAAATGTAGTTGAGTGATGTATTATTATCAGAGTGCATCGAGTGTCAGGGCGCCCTAAACCAACAGTAATTCTGCATTTTTCCCGGTAATGTCATATTGCAGTAGTTGTGTGCTCTTTTGAGGTTTTTGAGACAGCACAGGTTCAGCGTATGTTTCCAGTAAGCCACTCAAATCACCCAACTTGCTATAAATGTGCAGTACATCCACTTACTAGGCAGGGGAGAGTATTGTCTCTCTTAACTATCCTAGTTGCAAGTTCTGACATAGCGGGTCCTTTTTAATGTCATCTATTATGTTACTTTGTCCCCCTGCACCACCTACTGTTGTGTAGGATGGGATTATCTTGAGATGAGAGAGCAGGAGCATTTTAATTGAGGCATTAGTGAAAAATTGTGAAGCCTGTCCATTCCTGCGGTGGATTTTGATTAGTGTGATCTCTCATTTCCCCTGACAGAAATGGTACTTGTTACAGATTGTCACATACGTGTATTTTTTCCAGAGGCTTCTTTTTTTTTGCAATGCCATCCATGATGTGGCTTCCATGTACCCTATAAATGTACTTAAGGTGATTTCTTTTTCGTAGTATTTCAGTTTCGTATTAATGTAACAATTTTTTTTTACTAGCCACATGCAGGCTTTGTTCAGCCTTGTAGTACAATTTGGCTGAAGGTTTTGAGCACAGTTCTTATATAACTGAGAGCTCTACCGAGAAAGACCATCAAAAAAAAATAAATTACAAATCTTGGGAGAGGTAACCTCATGAATACTCCCTGTATTTGGAAGAAGGCAGTTGATATTTTCACTATTTGAAGCGTATGTCAATTTATGTTTCAATAAATAAGCTCTTCTATATTGGAGGATAGTGTGGAAAGAATGTATAGAAAGATATAAGATTCTAATTTATGACAACTGTTCTGTACAGATGAATGTTTTCTTCTAGGTCATTCATGTAGTAGCTACTTCTGCATAAACAAAGATAGATGCCAAACAAAAGCCTGAAAAGTGTATTTCACTAACAGAACTTAGTGCAGGAGTAGGTAGGAAAAAGGGAAACTGAAGGAAAACTTGACTCTCCACTTCAGGCATGGAAAAGAGCCAGGATTTGTTAGGAATTTTCCTTGCAAACTCCATGGCTGTGGTCATTACCATCAACCTTAGGATTTTTTATGGGGGGAGTTAATGTAATTCTGGCTTTGGGTGGATTGGTGTAGGTTTAAGTATCTGATCACAGTTGGCTGCAAGCATAGTCAGAGTTTGAAACTTAGTTTTTATAGTATGTTGAATTAAAGAGTAAAACTATCCTTGGAATACTGTGGCAATTACTTTGGCCAAGGGGAACCTGCTTTGATGTGTGTCTCTTGAGACATGCCTCTACAGCTTTCATCTTTGTTAGGTTACAATAAGAAATATTTTTGCTGTTTTATGAAAGTTGTGAGACTACATCTGAGCTTTGGAAAGATGTTTTAAGTAGCAAGTGTTTTCTGGATAGATTTATATCTTTTTTCTGTTGTTTGTTTAAATGTAGCAATCTAAAGTACATCGTAGCTTAATTTTTGTCTATATACAGCAGTGGCTTATTTAATAAAGATCTGAATAGAAAGTGAAGAGATTTTGTGTTTAAATGGCTAAGTTTAAATAATGGCTAAGTTATATAATAATCAGTAATTAATAAAATAATTATT
>NW_009939876.1:0-427 GCF_000696875.1 Nestor notabilis
CGCCAGCCCCTGGTGATTTACAGCTCTGGGACTCCCAGGGCTCAGAGCTCCGTGGGGAGCAGAGCCCTGTGGGCACACACAACCCTTGGCACAGGGATCTCAGGTGACCCTGGTGTGAGGAGCTGCCTCGGCTCCTGCTTGTCACCACTGGCACCAGAGAAGCAGCAACTGGGTGACCCCCGGGTGCCACAGCCCTCACCAGTGCCCACCCTGCTGCACTCATGGACCCTGGGACTGTGATGGTCCTTGTCTGGCCTTGGCCTCTCGGCTCCAAGCTGCCCTGGGCCGGCTGCCAGCCTGTGGCTCCCTATGCCTAGGCTCAGTGACCTCTCCATGCTGGGACTTGGGGTGCACGGCTGTGAGCTCCACAGGTCACCCTCCCGCCACCATCACCATCCTCCCTGTCCCTGACAGGTCACCGCTTTGA
>NW_009939876.1:474-2598 GCF_000696875.1 Nestor notabilis
AGGACCACAAGGAGCCCATGACACGGCACCGCAAGCAGGACAGGCAGCCCCATGAGGTGCGGGGACCCAGTGGGAGATGTTGGGCAGGGTAGGGGTCCTGGCACAACGTGGTACAGGAATGGGGAGTGGCTGGGTGGGTGCATCTCAGCTGGGGAGGTGCTAACCAACCGGACCATGCTGGCAGGTATTCGTGGAGCTGAATGAGCTGGTGGTGGACAAGAACCAGGAGCTGCAGTGGAAGGAGACGGCACGTTGGATTAAGTTCGAGGAGGATGTGGAGGAGGAGACGGACCGCTGGGGCAAGCCGCATGTGGCTTCCCTGTCCTTCCGCAGCCTCCTGGAATTGCGCAAGACCCTCTCACACGGTAAGGAGGCAGGAGCAGCCCTACAGACCCTGAGGAGGTGCGGGGGTCCCGGCTGTGCTTGTCTCAGTGCCCTCTCCCTTACCCAGGAGCTGTGCTCCTTGACCTGGACCAGAAGACGCTGCCAGGGGTGGCTCACCAAGTGGTGGAGCAGATGGTCATCACTGACCAGATCCGGGCCGAGGACCGTGCCAATGTGCTGCGGGCACTGCTGCTCAAGCACAGGTGAATGTGGGGGACAGCAATCCACAGACCCATCTGCAGGCTCCGCTCCCTGCAGCTGTGGGGACCATGCTGTCCCCAGATCACTAGTGTGTGCTATGCTGGCAGGGATGGCTGTGCCGTAGCCACCCTAGGCAGCCCTGGCTTTGTCTTGCAGCCACCCAAGCGACGAGAAGGACTTCTCCTTCCCCCGAAACATCTCTGCGGGCAGCCTGGGCTCCCTGCTTGTGCACCACCACAGCACCAACCACGTGGCTGAGGGTAGTGAGCCGGCTGTCACCGATCCCCTCATTGCTGGCCATGCCATGGAGCACGACACGCGGGTTGATGTGGAACGGGAGGTAAGCCCGGCTCCCCTGGCTGTGCCACACCGTCCCCATCCCTCTGCCTGTGCCTTCCTCCCTGCCTGCATCACCCCTCATCCTTGGGAGGGGCCCTGACACCAGCCCTGCTGTTCCTTTGTCCACGCAGAGGGAGGTCCTCACCCCCACCCCCCCAGCTGGCATCACTCGCTCCAAGTCCAAACACGAGCTGAAGCTGCTGGAGAAGATCCCGGACAATGCTGAGGCCACGGTGGTGCTTGTAGGTATGGAGGGGTGGCATGGGGTGAGCAGGGCGGGCAGGGGTTGAAGACCACGTGCTGAGCTCCCACCATGAACCCCTGTGCCCCACAGGCTGTGTGGAGTTCCTGGACCAGCCCACCATGGCCTTCGTTCGGCTGCAGGAGGCAGTGGAGCTGGACTCGGTACTGGAGGTGCCTGTCCCCGTGCGGTTCCTCTTTGTGCTGCTGGGACCCAGCAGCACCCACATGGACTACCATGAGATTGGGCGCTCCATCTCCACCCTCATGTCTGACAAGGTCAGAGCCACATCCCCAGTGGTGCCACAGGGCTCAGGGACCTGCAGCGTCCCTGGGCGGGCACCCTGACCCCTCTGTCCCCCCACCAGCAATTCCATGAGGCCGCGTACCTGGCCGATGACCGCCACGACCTCCTCAATGCCATCAATGAGTTCCTGGACTGCAGTGTGGTGCTGCCGCCCTCCGAGGTGCAGGGCGAGGAGCTGCTGCGCAGCGTCGCCCACTTCCAGCGTGAGATGCTGAAGAAGAGGGAGGAGCAGGAGCGAAGGCTGCTGCTGGAGCCCAAGTCCCCCGAGGAGAAAGGTGCCGGTGGCGTGGGACCAGGGCAGGGTGAGGGCACCAACCGGCAGGGTCTCACTGTCCATCTGTCTGTCCATGGGGCACAGCGCTGCTGAAGCTGAAGGTGGTGGAGGGCGACGGCGAGGGGGAGGATGATGACCCCCTGCGGCGCACGGGCCGACCCTTTGGGGGACTTATCCGGGATGTGCAGAGGCGGTACCCCAAGTACCTGAGTGACTTCAGGGATGCGCTGGACCCCCAGTGCATTGCAGCTGTCATCTTCATCTACTTTGCTGCACTGTCACCAGCCATCACCTTCGGAGGGCTGCTGGGTGAGTGCTGAGGGTGTGGGTGCCGTGTCCTGCCCCATGGGTGCTGCAGGAGGGAGCAGGAAGGAGCTGT
>NW_009939876.1:2611-3199 GCF_000696875.1 Nestor notabilis
CCGTGGGAGGGTCCGGAGCCGTTCCTGCCTGCAGGGGAGAAGACGCAAGACCTGATTGGGGTGTCTGAACTGATCATCTCCACGTCGCTGCAGGGTGTGCTCTTCTGCCTCCTGGGCGCCCAGCCCCTGCTCATCATTGGCTTCTCAGGGCCCCTGCTTGTCTTTGAGGAGGCTTTCTTCACGGTGAGCCCTGGGGCCTGAAGCAGGATGGTGGAACATTCCCGAGTGCTGTGGGGCAGAGATCACCCCCCAGCCCTGCTGCTCCTCCTGCTGCCCAGGGCTCTGCCCCAGCCCTGTGGCCATCCCTCCTGCTGACACGGGTCTGTCTGTACCTGTCCCTCTATCCACATGGTGCTGACAGTTCTGCACCTCCAATGAGCTGGAGTACCTGGTGGGGCGCGTCTGGATCGGCTTCTGGCTCATCCTTATCGTGCTGGTCATGGTGGCCTTTGAGGGCAGCTTCCTGGTGCGCTTTGTCTCCCGCTTCACCCAGGAGATCTTCTCCTTCCTCATCTCCCTTATCTTCATCTATGAGACCTTCTCCAAGCTGGCCAAGGTGAGCCTGCACGGCCAGGGCCAGGGTGTCTG
>NW_009939876.1:3415-3754 GCF_000696875.1 Nestor notabilis
TTCCCCGGACGGGTGCGTGGGGCAGGCGGGATGGTGGCATGGGCGCTGCTCGGGCCCTGGGGTGAGCCCAGCTTTGGGGGCAGCGCTGAGCCGGGTTGGGCTGCGCAGTGCAGCCAGGGCTGGGCTGATGCTGCTCTTTCCCCAGATCCGGCGACTCATTGGAGACTTCGGGGTGCCCATTGCGATCCTGGTGATGGTGCTGGTGGACTACAGCATCCAGGACACTTACACACAGGTCAGCACCCAGCACCCCGGGAGCAAGAGCCCCCCACCCCGCACCCTCCTGCAGGGTCCTGGCCGCATTCACCTGCTGTATCCTGGGTGCCGGCCAGCGGCTCC
>NW_009939876.1:4101-4791 GCF_000696875.1 Nestor notabilis
TACATCCCCTGTTAGGTACTGGAAGGCTGCTCTAAGGTCTCCCCAGAGCCTTCTCTTCTCCCCCCCAAACAAGCCCAGCTCTTTCAGCCTGTCTTCTCCCCACTTTGGTGGGAGCACTTCAAGCCTGGCTACAGTGGGTCCCAGTGCCTCCATGTCTCATCCCATGCCTCCAGCACCCCTTGCTGTGGGGGAGCCATGGGGCAGGGGCAGAGCTTGTCCCTGCACTCCAGCACTTCTTGCCCCCTCCTGCAGAAGCTGAGCGTGCCCAGCGGGTTCTCAGTGACAGCCCCGGACAAGCGGGGCTGGGTGATCAACCCCCTGGGTGAGAAGAGTGACTTCCCTGTCTGGATGATGGTGGCCAGCGGCCTCCCCGCCATCCTCGTCTTCATCCTTATCTTCATGGAGACCCAGATCACCACGTGAGCACAGAGGGGGTGGGCTGGGGGCGCAGTGGGACAGTGCGGGACACGAGTGGGGCAGGGTGTGCCATGTCAAGCTGTGCTGAGCTGTGCCATGCTGTGCCGGGCTGAGCCATGCCAAGCTTTGCCGTGCCGTGCCAAGCCCTGTCAAGCCATGCTGACGATCTGCCCTTGTGCCCAGGTTGATCATCAGCAAGAAGGAGCGGATGCTGCAGAAGGGCTCTGGGTTCCACCTTGACCTCCTGCTCATTGTGGCCATGGGTGGCTTCTT
>NW_009939876.1:4883-5592 GCF_000696875.1 Nestor notabilis
CGTTGCGCTCTGCCACCCACGCCAACGCCCTCACTGTCATGAGCAAGGCTGTGGCACCTGGGGACAAGCCCAAGATCCAGGAGGTGAAGGAGCAGCGGGTCACTGGGCTGCTGGTAGCTGTGCTTGTGGGTAAGCCCATCTCTGACTGCTGTGAGTCCCCCGCCAGCCCTGCTCTGTCCTGTGTGGCCATGGACGGTTCTGGGCAGCTGTGGGGAGCCACGCCAACGCCCTCACTGTCATGAGCAAGGCTGTGGCACCTGGGGACAAGCCCAAGATCCAGGAGGTGAAGGAGCAGCGGGTCACTGGGCTGCTGGTAGCTGTGCTTGTGGGTAAGCCCATCTCTGACTGCTGTGAGTCCCCCGCCAGCCCTGCTCTGTCCTGTGTGGCCATGGACGGTTCTGGGCAGCTGTGGGGAGCTGTGATGGTGCAGGGAGCAGCATGGGGAGGGATGGGGTACCCTGAGCCCTGTCTGATTGTCGTGGCCATCCTGTCTCACATGGGCACCAGTGACGCAGGACCCTCCCTAAGCATGGCCATGGGGGGTACCAGGCAGGGAGGAGTGAGCCAGGCAGCACAGCTGATCCCGCTCTGTCATAGGCCTGTCCATTGTCATTGGGGACCTGCTGCGGCAGATCCCACTGGCCGTGCTCTTCGGGATCTTCCTCTACATGGGTATCACCTCCCTCAATGGCATCCAGTTCTATGAGCG
>NW_009939876.1:5892-6141 GCF_000696875.1 Nestor notabilis
TTCACTGACCGGGAGATGAAGTGTGTAAGTACCCGCTTTGTGTCCCACACTGTATCCTTCATCCCCACGGATGCTCCGGTGGGTGATGGTCAGACCCCTTGCTGCCCGTTCATCTCCCCACAGCTGGATGCAGATGAGGCCGAGCCCATCCTGGACGAGCGGGAAGGTGTGGATGAGTACAACGAAATGCCGATGCCGGTGTGACCGTGTGCCAGCAGCAAAGCCACCCGTGGCTGCGGAGACGTGCCT
>NW_009939877.1:0-489 GCF_000696875.1 Nestor notabilis
GGAAGGACTGAGAGCAGGTAGTGCCCATGCAGGCCACAGCGGGCAGCCGCATCTGTCTGGACCACCAGCACCAGGAATTCAGTCACTACAGGAGGAGAGCAAGGCTGGAGTCAGTACCACAGCGCTGAGCTAGATCCCACCCCAGCCCTATCCACCACCCTTGTACATACAGTCCTGCCAGGAGGAATAGAGGACATTCTCCTCCATGGGGACAGTGGGGCTGGGCTGGATGCTGGAGTTTCTCTGCGTTGTCTCCTTTGCCCCCTGAAACAGAAGGATGTGAGCATGGCCCCTGGACTGGAGGAGTACAAGCACCCCCTACTCACCCATACACCCTAGGTCCCCCAGCTCACCCAAGCCAGGAGCAGCACAAGAGGTCCCAGCTATGGACCAGTGGTGGTACCTGGAAGGCCAGCTGGCAGAGCTGGGCTATCCACTCATCCCGCTGCTCAGCCGCCAGCACGTAGCTCTTCTCCGTGGTGGTGAGGG
>NW_009939877.1:554-7497 GCF_000696875.1 Nestor notabilis
CCCACTGCCGCAGCGAGGGATTCTCCAGCACCATGCTGTCATCCCGCACGTCGAACTTCTCCATGCGGGCCACGCCGGAGGGGCTGGCGGCGAAGAGCTGGGCTCGCATTTTCCTCCAGGACCTCTGGGGCACAGGAAGGGCACGGGCAGGGAAAAACAAGTCAGCAACGAGTTGCCTGCTGCATCCTCACAGTGCTCCATTCCATGCAGGGCCAGCAGTGCTCGGGAAGGGGTTCCACAGCGGGGCTCCCAGAGAGCCTGGGCCAGTGCAGACCACCAGCGCTGCAGGGCAGGGCAGTCCCCAGGCTGGGGTGAGGGGAGCCTAGCTCGCTGTGTGAGTCACGCTCGCTCCCAAGCACCAGGTCCTGCTCTTTGCTCCCCGCTGCCAGTGCTGGCCTGCCGCCCCTGCAGCTGAGCTCAGAGCTGTGCTCAGGACAGACCCTGATGCAAATTAAAGCCATTTTGAGCTGCTGAGGCTCCTGCTGGCAGCTTCACATCTGTGGAGCAGGGCCGGGCCCTGCAGCCCGCTTCCTCCCAGGGGAGGCTCTGCAGCACCAACACCTTCCCAGCCTGTCATGGGATGAAGGGGGCGCATGCCCACACGCACCTCAACAGCACAGCAGAGCCTCCATCCTGCCCAAACCAGAGTGACCAAGCACCCAAAATACCCACCACTGCCAGCCCTCGGCCTCCTACACAGCAGGGAACCAGCCCCATACACACATGGTCTGCCCGCTTCACTTCCAGTGTCAGCTATTGCTCAGGAGGTAGGTTGCAGCCCAGCACATCCACTGACGTCCCCAGGGGCATGGCTGCCTTGCCATGGAAGAGAAGATGCCACTGATGGACCTGCTCCACTAACACCCATCTCACACCTCCCTAGAGCTGGCTTGACTCCACAGGGACTCCCACCACATCACCCATGCCAAGCCTAGAGGGCTGCGGCACTTGGTGCCCACCCCAGAGGCCCAGAGCAGCAGGCCAAGCCACAAGGGGTGCCCCATGGATGGCACTGGTCCCTCCAGGGCCAGGCTGATGGGGAGCTGGGCACAGAGCCATGTCCCACGCGCTGCCCCGGTGCCCTGCTCCCACACACATGCTGGAGCTGCGCCTCAGTGACACACGTTTATTGTTTCATTGCAAATCACACGGTGACCAAGCGAGAAGAGGGACCTCACACGCAGGGTGAAGCCCCTCAGCCACAGGACGAGCCCCACTCTTGGGGCTGCAGAGCCCTGGGACCTCCCCCCCCGGCAGCTCTGAGAGGTCTGGCTCCAGTCCCTACTTCCAAGGCTGCCGAGGGCCCAGCCCCAGGCCTGGCATCAAGAGAGACCAGGGCAAACCCTGTTCCCAGCCCCAAATCCACCCTTTACCTTTCCAAATTTGCAGTGCTGCACATAGAGGATCCCATCCTTCACCGGTCTCTCCATGGGCCGAGCACCGCCCTGGCAGCCCGCGCAAGGACTAGGGACTTGGGCTACCAGCAGTGGAGAAAATGTGACTGCTGCAGCTGAAGCTACTGCATGGGGCAGACTTCCTTCTCTCAACAACTTCCCCTTTCTGGTGTGTGGGATGAGGGGCAGAGGCTGGGCCACAGGAGGTGTCTGTTGGTCTGCCCTCCCCCTCGCAGAAGGGCAGTGAGGCAGAACATGAGTGGGCAGATCACAGGAAGCACCATAGGGACCACCCGGCAGGATCAGGGCATTACCTGCCTTACCCCAGGTGCATCAGAGCATGTTTGGGGGACATGGAACAGCCACCAGCTGAGAATGCCCAAAAAACAGAGATGTTCCTGGAGGAATCGAGGGGCTTTGGAGAGGAGCAAGGTAAGACCCTGGCCATGGCTCTGCCGAGGGCTAGTGGGGGACAGCAGGCAGCCAGCCACAGACCTGTCACCCCTGCTCGGGCTTCCTCCTCCCCTGAGGCACCACTACCTGCTTGCCCAACATTGCTGAGGTAAGGCTGACTTAACCTAACCATGATGCCATGGGCTGCTGCAGCACAGCTCCACACATTTCCTCCAGGGGCAGGAGCTTCGCCAGGCTGAGCTGGCCAAATACCTGGAAAAGGGACCATGGCAGTGCAGGACAGGCCTCTGGGCTCGGGAAAGGCAAGGGAGCAGCTGGGGCACTGCCAAGGCTGAGCAGGAACCATGGCCCACACAGGAGGGCACTGGGCAGGGTGTTCCCCAGGCTAGAAGTCCATAGAGCTGTGGGCCAGGTAGTCCTTGCGGCCAATGTTGCTGACTTGCTTGGTCTGCATCGCCTCCAGCTTGGGGCAGTCAGTGATGCGATGGCCCAGGCCGCCGCAGAAGGCACAGCCCCGCTCACCTGCAATGGGAGGGACGAGGTCAGGGGGAGCTGTGCCATGCCAGGAGAGAAGCACCCCCCTGCAGAACAGAGCAGAGGGGCTACAGCAGCAGGTCCCCCCTGTGCCACAGCACTGGGCTGCCTGCGAGGCCAGGCAATGACAGCCCCGAGGCAGCAGGGATGGCCGTGGGGGCTGGGGTCCTGTCCTGGGGTCTCTCACCTCCAATGTCCAGCATGGTCTCATCCCCACAGTGCAGCACCTGGAGCACAGGCGGCACCTTCTGCTTTGCCTCCAGCAGCAGGGCCTTCAGGTCCATCAGCACCGACTCATCTGGGGGCAGAGGCACGGATCAGACACAGCCCGGGCAGAGGTAGGGGCACTACCCCACACCACCATCTCCCCTCCACCAACCATCATGCCTCATCCCTGCCTGCTCAGAACACCCTCTTGCCGAGGCAGAGGCAGCTCCAGCACCCAGCTGCCCCTTACAACCATAGCCCCCCCATTTCTCACCGCAAGCCTTGTTGATGAAGGTGGTGGCAATACCAGTGTTGCCTGAACGGCCTGTACGCCCGATGCGGTGAACTGTGGAGAAACAGACAGGATTTGGCCTGGGTGAATGCAACATGACAGACCACCCCGGCCCACAGCTGCTGCAGAGACAAGCACAGAGCCTTGCTGGCCTCTGTGCCTGCCCCACCGCACCCTCCATGGTCCCAGTCCCCACCATAGTTCTCTATCTCCTCTGGCATGTCGTAATTGATGACATGCTGGATGGCTGGGAAGTCCAGGCCCTTGGAAGCAACGTCAGTGGCAACCAGAACATCTTTCTTCCCATCCCGGAAGGCCTCAATGGCTTTTGTCCGTTCCTCTTGATCTGCAAAGGCCCAGCAGAGAACATCAGCAAGGGTAGAGCTCCCAGAACTACCTATCACAGCAACCACTAACCTCAAAGCCCTTCCTCAGACCATCACAAACTACCTCCCATGGCCACACACAACCCCAGGCAGGGCACACCACAACCTAGGCTTGCCCAACACCCTCACCAACCTTTCCCTCCATGGATGGCCACAGCTTCCACACCCTTGAGGAGCAGGTACTCATGGATTGCATCAACATCCGCCTTCTTCTCTGCAAAGATCAGCACCTGCAGCAGCATAGACATCATGGAAAAGCCACCTGGCACCAGCACAACCCCCCAGAAACACATTCCCTTTTTCTGAAGGGAACACACAACAGCTCTGGGTCCAGGACCTGCTCACATGTGGAGCACAGCTCATTCATGTGCCAACCCCCACATGGCAGAGTCCTGCAGCATCATGCCCACTGCATGCCCCTACATCGCCACTGCCAGTTCCATCTGTGCCCCAGGCTGTGCTGTGCCCATGCTGCCAGGGTAGCCACAGGCACTACTCACCGGTGGTGGGGTCTTCTGCAGGCACTCGAGGAGGTACACCATCTTGGCCTCCTCTTTCACATACTCCACCTCCTAGGAATGAGCACAGGGGTGAGTCAGGCAGCAGAGGAACTGCTATTGATTGGTATCCCTTAACCTGTTGGGAAAGAGGGCTCTTTTTATAAGAGCAAGTGGTGATAGGACAGGGGGGAAGATGGCTTTCAAATGAAATAGGGTGGATTCAGATTAGATATTAGGAAGAAATTCTTCACTGTGAGGGTGGTGAGGCCCTGGCACAGGGCGCCCAGAACAGCTGTGGCTGCTCCGTCCCTGGCAGTGTTCACGGCCAGCTTGGACACAGGGGCTTGGAGCAACCTGCTCTACTGGAAGGGGTCCCTGCTCGTGGCAAGGGGTTGGAACTGGATGGTCTTAAGGTCCCTTCCAACCCAAACCAGTCTGGGATTCTATGAACCCCAGCTCCCTGGCAGGGGGAGGCATCAAGTGCCCTCATATTGTTGGCATTGGGGAGCACCTAACTACCTCACCTGCACAACATCCAGGCTGGCAGCACCCGCTCGCCCCACGTTAATGGTGATTGGCTTCACCAGGGCACTCTTAGCAAAGTTCTGGATCTTCTTGGGCATTGTGGCACTGAAGAGGAGGGTTTGCCGCTGGCCCTGCATGGTGAAAACAGTGTGGGCAAGGATTTAGCACTCACCCAGTAAGGAGGGTTCAGGGACTGAGCTTCAGGGTGGTGGTATCATGCCAGCTCAGTACCTTGAAGTAGGAGAAGATGGTACGGATGTCCCCCTCAAAGCCCATATCAATCATCCTATCAGCCTCATCCAAGGCCAAGTAACGGCAGATGTCCAGGCTCACCATCTTCTTCTGCAGCAGGTCCATCAGGCGGCCAGGGGTTGCTACCATCATGTGCACACCACTGAGAGACAAGAAAAGGCGATGGTCAGGCACTCGGGATTCCTGTCCCATGCAGGACACATAGGGAATGTGGCACCTGCTGGGCACATCACCTTTGTTCCCACACTCCCCTGAAGCCATCTAGCTAGAGTGCCACTCCTTAGTCCCCTGTCAGGAAACAGAGCACAGCTCCAGCCCCACAAACCCCTCCAGGTCTTACTGTTTGATCGTCTCCATCTGCTCCTTGACAGACATGCCCCCAATGCAGAGGGCGCAGCGCAGCGGGGGCAGCCCATCCTCCTGCAGCAGGCGGCAGTAGTACTCGATGATGCCGTGGGTCTGCCGGGCCAGCTCCCGCTGCAGGGACACAACTCACTCATTCCTGCACCTCTGTGCAGGGAGGATCAGAGATTGCCACTGAGTGTTAATCAAACCTTCCTCCTGCTCATCACCGCACCACTGACACTCACCGAGGGACAGATGATGAGTCCATAGGGTCCCTCTCGCTTGGAGAAGGGCAGCCTCTTCTCCTGCTCCAGGCAGAACATGATCACCGGGAGGGTGAACACCAAGGTCTTCCCAGAGCCAGTGAAGGCAATGCCAATCATGTCTCTTCCTGAGAGGCTGGCAGAGAAACAGGGCCAATGGTGAGGAGCAGCACCACAGAACAGCTCAAACCTCTGGGGCTCAGCAAGGTGACAGGGTGCATCTACCACCAGGGAAGAGCTCCTGGTTCACACTGCTCTCCACTCTCAGATGGAGCAGAGCACTCACATGGTAGGGATGCCTTGGATCTGTATGGGTGTTGGCTGCTGAATTCCCTTTTTCTTCAGGCCCCTCAGAATAGCTGTGACAGAACAGGGACATGCACATTTGTTACATGAAGTCTTCCCCTTCTTTCCCTCCTACTGATGTCCCAGCAGCAGCTCTTGCACCAGCAACCAAAACTCCTTGGGGAAAAGCCAAGTGACACAGCCAGTGCTGGGAATTCAGGCTGTGACCCCACTCACACTAAGCATTAAACTTAGAATAATAGAATGATTTGGGTAGAAAGGACCTTAAGATCATCCAGTTCCAACCCCCTGCCATGGGCAGGGACACCTCACCCTAGACTGTATCACCCAAGGCTCTGTCCAACCTGGCCTTGCACGCTACCAGGGATGGAGCATTTACCACTTCCCTGGGCACACTGTTCCAGTGCCTCAGCATCCTCACAGTAAAGAACTTCTTCCTTATATCTGACCTGAAACCTGACTGGGTTTAAACCCATTATCCTCTGTCCTATTGCTACAGTCTCTGATGAGGAGTCCCTCTCCATTCGACAGCTTTGCTCACTGATGTGTGTTTCCCAGAACAAAGCTTCCCCCTGCCCCGTGTGGAGCCTCTCCCAGCCCACCTGCTGGGAACTTCATTTCCTTGAAGCTCTTGATGGGGGGCGGGATCCCTTCTCCCTCCACCAGGATGTGGTACTTCTTGCGCACACGGTCGTGCCGGGCCTCCGACATGGCCAGGATGTAATGAGGTGCTCTCCAGCTGTGAGGGCAACAGAGGAAAGTCATGGTGCAGAATAAGGCTGAAGCTCCAGAGCCTGCAGCCCAGGGGAACTCCCCGCTGGGTTCCAATAACCCACCAGGGAAAACAAGTAACCCCAAGGAGCACAGGAGCAGATCCAAGGCAGTTACACACACGAAACGTTTCCCCAGAGTCTCAGTAAAGAGTGCCAAACTAACAGCTGAGAACAGTCTACGGATGGAATATGCCAAAATCTTTTGGACTCATCTCCGTGACACTGCCTCAAGCAGCACTGGCTCTGTAGCTTCCCCCAGCCTCTTCCTGTAGCTTAGTCACCTCCCAGATCTGAAGATCCACCCTGAGTCTTCAAGTTTAACGTAACTGTGCTTCAGCAAACCTTACTGTCTACAAAACAACATCCAAAGTGAGTCAACAGCCTTTGATCTTACACTCAGCAGTAAGAAGCCAGACAGTAGAGCAAGAGAAAAGCCAGTAGCTGAAAAACAGTGCTCTGCCAGCGAGACTGTATGGCTGCTGGTTCTCTTCAGCTGCCAGGAGGCAGTGCTTTCAGAAAGACAACCTCTGTACTGGGAAACACACCTGGTTTTAATCGGATCATCATAGGTGATGCCCTTGGCCATCTCCTTCACTGACATCAAAGCTGCAAGAACAAAGCAAATGGGGTCAGTGCAAACTCTCCACCTCCAGATGCACTTAACCTCAGCACTGAGCTACTTGGGCAAAGACCACATCTGGAGCCAGAGGAGGGAGAGCTGCATCCCGGACAACCCCTCAGGCACAGGAATG
>NW_009939877.1:7528-7822 GCF_000696875.1 Nestor notabilis
GCCCCCCCCCCCGCGGGCCCTGCCACAGCAAGGCTAAGCCAGGCAGTCATATACTGACCCAGGGGTCCTGTTGCAATCTTCTGTCCCACCCCTGGGTATGAACATCCTCGAGTGTTGCAAGGCAGGTAATGTCCCTACTGCTGCACTGACAGCTCTGAGACACGGAGCTCCCACCACTCACCTCGGCCCTCTGCCACACTCTCCAGGATCTTCTCTTCCTCCTTCAGCTGCTTCTCCTTGGCCGACTCCTTCCGAGCTGGGGGGAGAGTTAGGGCAGTGGAGAGGAGGTTTCAT
>NW_009939878.1:0-849 GCF_000696875.1 Nestor notabilis
TGGACAACTTCGAGTACCTGACACGCGACTCCTCCATCCTGGGCCCCCACCACTTGGACGAGTACGTCCGTGTCTGGGCCGAGTACGACCCCGCTGCCTGGTAAGGCCCCCCCGGGCTTTGGGGGGCTTTGGGGGGGGGGGCCCCTCATACCCTTGGGGCCCCTTTTGGTGCCCGCACCACTGGGGTTTGGCTGGGGGGAAGACCCTGCGTGTGTCCCCCCATCTCCAGCTGGGGGGATGCAGCAGGTCCCCAATACTCCCCTTCCCGGTCCTCTGTGTGCCCCCCTCAAAGGGGGTGTCCCCCCAAAGGGGGTGTCCCCAAGCTCCACTGCCCCACACAACCATGGGCGTGTAGGAGACAGGACTTGGTTTCACCCATAGGATCATGGAGTGGGATTGGGTTGGAGGGACCCTCAAGACCATTGAGGTCTTGGGCTTCAACAAGGGACCACGAAGTGGAAGCAGGGACTTGGTTTCACCCATAGGATCATGGAATGGGGTTGGAAAGGGACCCTCAAGACCAGTGAGGTCTTGGGCTTCAGCAAGGGACCATGGAGCAGAAGCAGGGACTTGGTTTCACCCGTAGGATCATGGAATCATGGAATGGGGTTGGGTTGGAGGCACCCTCAAGACCGTTGAGGTCTCTCAATTGGAGGTGCTTGGCCGTTGGATTCCTCCCTCTTGCCCCCATCCCACCCCTCCCAGAGACCCCGTCTGGGTGCTGGAGGGTCCCCGGGGTGGGATGTGTGTGATGGGACGGGAAGGGGGGGGGTCTCTTTGCTGTAGCCCAGGCTGCTCTCAGGGCATCCTGTGATGCTCTAGGAGGTCCTTGGTAGCCTGGAAAGGGCC
>NW_009939878.1:883-1117 GCF_000696875.1 Nestor notabilis
CGTGTCGTCGGCGTCCGGGTGGCTCCGGCATCCTCACTAACCCCCCTGTATTCTTCTTGCAGTGGCCGCATTCATTATAAGGATATGTACAGTTTATTACGAGTTATATCTCCCCCCTTGGGCTTAGGCAAGAAATGCCCTCATAGGGTTGCTTGCAAGGTTTGAACTGACACTAAAAACCTGCTGAGCATCCACGGAATGAATGTTGCTTCTGGGTTCTCAGATATATATATG
>NW_009939879.1:0-2089 GCF_000696875.1 Nestor notabilis
CAATGAGCTGCTCGTTAGGTCTCTTCTCAATGCTTTAATGCATGCAGAAGAGCAAGTAGGGAATAGCAAGTAGGGAAGCGTCAGGCTTCACTCCTTTTCCCTTCCTTGCCCTTCACCTCCCTGCACAGATTTCCTTCTGGGAATTCCCAAGTTCCTGCTGTCTTCCAGCGGCTGCTGCAGGCTCCCCGCGGCGGAGGAAGGTGGCGTTGCGCTCTGCCGCACGCTGAGGCTGGGGGATCAGAGCATCGTGCCGGGGCTGTGCTGAGCGGCAGCACCTCCCCAGGGCCGTTTCGGGAGGCCCGGCCTGGCAGCAGCGCTGCTGAACTCGGCTCTCTCCTCCGCAGGAGGATGCGGGATCCCGGGCAATGAACAACCTCCGGAGGTCCAACAGCACCACTCAGGTCCACCAGCGGGTGAACAGCGCGCGCAGGTACCAGCGGGCGCCCGTGTGCGGGGTGAGAGCCCTGCGCTGCCTGTGTGTCCGAGTGCAGTGTTAACTCGGAACATGCCTTCTCTCCTCTCTGCCTCCCCTGGGGTCGTCCTAAAGCGCCGAGCGGGCAGGAGACTTCCTGACCTTCTTCGAGGGCAGTTCTGGGGGCAGAAAGAAAGCGTCGAGTCTGAGCAAAACCTGCCCGGAGAAGAAAACCACGTGGAACGTCTTGGTGAGGACTGCCTGTGTGTCCGAGTGCAGTGTTAACTCGGAACATGCCTTCTCTCCTCTCTGCCTCCCCTGGGGTCGTCCTAAAGCGCCGAGCGGGCAGGAGACTTCCTGACCTTCTTCGAGGGCAGTTCTGGGGGCAGAAAGAAAGCGTCGAGTCTGAGCAAAACCTGCCCGGAGAAGAAAACCACGTGGAACGTCTTGGTGAGGACGGTGCTGCATCAGCTCTGCTCCCCTGAGGAGCGGGTTCCGTTTGCTGGAGGAGCAGGGGGGCTTCCCTAGGCCCAAGGATGGGGCAGTACATCCGTGGTGGCCCGGCTGGGCCCTCCTCAGCCTGCGCTCAAAGCTGGCACTGTTTGAATGGCCAATGTGCTCATTGGTGCTCCGGCCTGTGCTGGCCTGGTCTCTGCTCCAGGGCCGTTGTCCCATCACCTCCATTCTCCTGGCCTCTTGCAGGGGCTGGCAAAGCCTCAAGGCTGCCTGGAACAAGCTTTCTTGTGTAGGGAGCAACTGGGCTGTGAGGGATGAGCTGTTTGAGGACGTGGGGCTGGTGCTTTACCTGCACTTAACTCCTGTTGGCTCCATGCAGGACGATCAACCACGAGCGTGCCCGGGCCCCACCGGTGCCTGCGGCGTTGAGCCACCAGTGGGCATGAGGAGGAAAGAGGCCACCATGCTCCTGGCAGCCAACTTCACTGCCAACAACAGGTAGGAGAGGGACCCTCCAGGGCCAGGAGAGAGGCTCTGGCCAAGGCTGTGTGTAGAGCAGCCAAAGAGCTGGCTCTTAGGTCTGCTTGGCCTGAGCTTGCTCCTCACCCTGGGAGATGCTCCAGGCAGTCACGGGAAGGTTAAGGGTTGCAGTGGAGGGAGCATCCATTGCTAGTGTGTGCTGTTCCCTTTGGATCCGGCAAGTCCTAATGCCTCATCTTCGCTCCCCAACAGGAGCAACAAGGGCGCGATGGGCAACTGTGTCACCACGATGGTGCACAACAACTACTCCACCACTGAGAAGGGCCCTGCTCCCAAAAGCTCCAACCAGGCACCCAGCTCCCTCAAGTAAGTGTGGTGAGGTCCTGGCTTGGAGGCTGAGCTGGCTCTGTGTTTGTGTGCAGATGTGCCATGGGATGGGGCAGGATGGTGCTAAGTAACTTCATCTTCTGCCTTAGCAATGTTGTCAAAGCTTCCTCAAATGAGGACGGTGAAAGCAGCTTGGTGAAGTCTCAGAAGAATTTCTCCAGCAACAACATCATGACCTGCAACAACAACAGCAGCAGCAGCAGCAGCAGCAGCCTGCCCCGGAGGAAGGAGGTGACCGAGGAGGAGGCAGAGAGGTGAGACAGAGCTGGTGTGTGTCGTGGGAAGAGCCTGGTTTGCCCTCCCCATCACTTGGCTCTGCTCTTTGAGCCTTGTTATCGAAGACACAAGTTCCTC
>NW_009939880.1:0-64972 GCF_000696875.1 Nestor notabilis
GGGGGCTGCGGGTGGCACTGGGGCTCCAAGTAGTCCCAAGGCATTCGCCCCGCTGCCCTGGAAGTGAGAGGGCTTCTCCCGGTGGTGCTACGGAGACTCTCTGTCCCACAGGGAGTGTGGGTGTTTTCCCCCTTGGGGTACGGGGGATTCCCCATCCTGCCCGAGGCAGAGCGGGGAGCTGGACTGAAGCCCGGGGCTGCGGGTGTCCGGGGGTTCTGGGGGACAGACAGGTCCTTTCACTTCTGACAGCGTGGATGGGATGAGGGCTCTTCGCCCTTCACCAGAGGAGAGCTGCGCTGAGCAGAGGGGAGTTGGCTGCCTCTTGTTGCTTGCTCACAGTTCTGTCGCTATTTTTCTAATTAAGCAGCAGTTATTTAAAAACAACAAGGCTATATGTAAAGAGACTTAAAGAGGCTTAGAGACGGGTTGCACGGGTGGAGGGTTTCCTGTGCTGGCATTTCAGGTACCCGTGGCATGTGCCGGTACCTTTCCTCACTTAGGAAGAAGGGCCAAAAGCAAAGCTGTATGGGGGCTGGCAGGCTGTTGCTTCCAGGTTCAGGTGTATATATACATACATCTTTAATGTTTATGTTCTCAATAATGTAAATATGCAATGAATGGATTGAATTCGTGAAAGGAGGTCAAAAGAGGAAGAAATGCTGTTTGCTGGACACAACAGTCTGTGGTCTGTTAACAGCCACACAAAAGTGTTTGCTCCAGTCACAGTATGTGTCAAGAGAGGGCAATGACGCTAATGAAATTAAAATGTGAAGAAAGTGACAGAGCCTTCCTAAAACTTTGGAGAAGAGGATGTAAACTATTATTGCTGTCATTGGAAATGTGGATTTCTTTTCTACTTTCTTCACATAGAGCTGGTGGTACTCTGGGGTTTTTGTACTTTAATTCCCCTTCACAAGCTCAGGATATGAATCCCTAATAATTAGGAAAGAACATAATATGGATAAGGGCAATAGGCAAACTGTACCTGGGGACATTTGTAAATCAAGATTATGGTGGAATGCTCGAGGCTTTTTAATACCCAGGAAGCCCCTTCCTAAACACTGGACAGGGAATGACCAGCACCTGCTGCATCCTCTAACAAATGGAAAGCACATCCATCCATTTTGGGAAACAGATTGTCCTGTCACTTTTTCTGGAGAAATGGCATTGTCTTTAGCTGATACACTAAAGTAGCTGTGTGTGGAACTTTTATTTTGAATCCCTGTTCTGTATTCATGCAGAGTAATTTCCTTTATTGAAGGTGGGTTTTATGCTTTATTGGAAAGATACTTGACACTATCCTAGTAGGTATTTCATAGAATCCTGGCAAATAACTGTATAAATGATAATCATATAAAAGATAAAATTTTCAGTATTTCAGTGGTCTATCATTTTGTGAAAGACTATCTTTTACTGTCACTGTCAGGAGCCATAGGAAAAAAAGAACCAAATCAGTGAAGGAAGAAGCTTGAAATAGTATTTAATGTGTTTAGCCTGAATCGTGACCTAACAGTGCCAGGTGCTGGAGAACAGAGCTGATTAGAACAGTTGTCTGCAAGCTTGTAGCTTCCCTAAGTGTTGTTAAAGGAAAAGACTTTCTAACCTGGTAAAGTAATGTGCTGTTGAATTAGCCATGGTACTTTCCCATTTATCTCTTCAAAAGGGCAAATAAGTCCCTCTTCCACCTTCCACATTCTGCAGTTGGTGGTGTACTGCAACCTACTGGAGTGGAGCACTGATGATCATGCACGTTTCTATTCTATGTTCTCTCAATCCTGAAAGAGAATTTGACCTGTCATTACAACTTTTCTCGCAAAGAACAGCTTCATTTTAAGCAGAAGCTTGCGGTTACTGGAACAGCATAGGAATACTATCCAGCATTTGGGGTTTGCCTTGATTTTGCTAGAGGAAGAGGTTCAGTGTTTTACTTTAGAAATATCTTCTCACTGCAAGTTTTCAACACATGTAATTTTGTGATACACCATCTCTGATTATGTTAGTTGTTTATGGAAGAAGAAGCTGAGCAATGGCAAGTTTCTAAAGCAGAAAACTGTAGTGGTTTCTTGTATTGAGGATACTAGTCAGCAGGCATGGATGAGAACAGTTAGAAATACTGAATTATAAATGTAAAAAAATGCAAGCTGACCTTTGGTCCTAAGCTGTCAGGGAGCTTACTGCTGGATTGCGTGTTAATTATCACTCTTTTACCCAAATTAAATTTGTTTTGTAAGGTTTCTTTTTCAGGTCCAGTGAAAAAAATAATCTGTTCTTGCTTCATGCTCAGTATTCTTGATTGTTCCAAGAGTGGTGATTACCAATCAATAGCAGTAACACCTTAACTACAATCACTGTAGTATTGGAGGGAAATTTCATTGTTGACATTTATTGATAAGCATTTACTTTCTCTTCTTTTTTTTCTTTTTCTTTTTTTTTTTTTTGGCATGGTTATAGCTCAGAAAAGTACTTTTTTTCTGCTGAAATGTATGAAGTTTGCAAGGTGGAGGATAATGACAGCTTTCTGCAAACTGGGTTAAGGTGACAAGCTGATAGTAGTAAATGAGATTACTGATGTAGCCTATTCCTCTGCATCTGCAAAGTGAGGGAAAGGGCAAGGGCATGAAATGTAATGTTATGAGTTTCTGAACAGTGGTTTCTGCTCAAAAGCATTTAAGGGGATCAGGATATGTGTACGGTCATCTCAAGTGGTATCTAGCAGGAAGAATGAAATGCTAAATGAAACTCAGCAGAAAAAAAAATAGGTCATCAAACACTGTAATCTAAATACAGAGCGTTCAAATATAGATAGGATTAAATGTAAGTTTGTTACAGTATTTTCATTTGGGTAGCTGCATGTCAGCACTTTCATTTTAGGCTGTTGTTTACCCAGCAGATTTTTAAAGTGATTTTGAAATGTCATTTACTGTAATGGAAGCCATATCTGCACTGAAAAAAGTATCTAAATAAATATATGCATAACATACTAGAAGATTGTTTAGATACATATCACATGTTTTATAAGAAGCAGGAAATCTTGCAATATTAACAAAGATTGAAATCTGTAAGCATTGGAAATTGTGAGCTCCAGAAACTAGTGCTAGATCTACACTATTCCTTGGCAACCTTTCAGTGTCAATCCATTGTATGAAGACATGACCGATGGAGCTACATTGGTGAAAGTGTATGTGCAGGGATGTCATGGGTATAGCTCTTTCTCCTGCTTAGAGAAATGAAGGTTAGAGCTTCATTTGGATGATCTGGAGCAAGTTATGTTGGCAAAAGCAGAATTTTGCTGGCATAAGCTGAATTTTGCTGGCATATGCTGTATACATGCTAGGACTGATTTGCTTTCAGAGAATAGCTATTGCTGTTCTGTATAGAGAATGCCCTAGAGCTACTGGGTAGTTGTAGGATATCAGCATGCTTGTACCTACAAAGTACTTTTGGTATAAAGAGATTTGAATATAAACCTCTCAAATAACATTTTTATTGTAATCATATTTTTGTGGTATTTGCTATTTCCTATCCTAGCCACCATTTCCTGACTGAAAGCAGGATCTGAGGTTGCTTTGCTGAAGGACAAGGTCCCATCTGCTGTGCTGGAACAGTGTACCGGGTAAAGAAAATGCCCCTCCTCATTCTCTTCTAAATAGCAAAACTGAGGGCCAGCAGGCATCCCAGAACCTAGTTTGGGGAAAGCAGCAAGCTGTTTGGCTGTTTGAAAGACAGTTGGATCAGCCAGCTATTGGGAGAACAAGCAAAAGAGGGGGGAATACAGCTTTCAGACCACTCAGCTGCTTTTCAGGAGCTGTAGTGAAAGTAAAAAAGCACTGGAAGGGCATATCTGCCCTTGGCCATGAAGCACCATGATACAGGCACACAACATTGCCCCACAGGCTTGTAATACAGAGTGGCTCTGTCAGCATCCTGGAAACAGTATGCTGGGTACTGCTCAAGGTAACCTTTGCCTCTCAGGCAGCTCCACTTCTTTAGTTCCAGAGAGATGTTTGCTATCTTAGCTATCTCTGTGCAGCCCAGCAGTGTTCTCTGTATATACCTGTCATGTGCTGTATGTGTACTGGTCACCTACTATAAGTCCCAGAGGCTTCTGAAGTGTGAAGTGGATATTAGGTGCAGAAACGTTTGGATACTGCTGTAATCAAAAGAGCTGTCTCTTGTCTGTGTTCTTGGTGTGATGCTCCATCCTCTATTACTCTGTGTAGCTCTTATAAAATATCTTAGCACGGCACCGACTCCCTGTCTGTCCATCAGAACTCCACAAGCAACAGCATAAAACCTGTTCTTCTCCATGCTTTCCTTTTCACATATGTATTCCCTGGATCAGCTGGAGAAAAGTTTGGCAAGCTTCCCTATGCACACGTTCTGTTGCATCTCGGGGCTTGTCTATACAGGGAGGTTATTTCAATGTAAAATACAGTATGAGGATTTATAGTGCTATAAATTCCTGGCAATATAGTAAACTGTTCTCCACAAATGCTTCATTAACTCCACAGCTCGAAGAACTACTTGCATCCGTGCTTAGATTGAGAAGGCTACATGGATATCCTTTTTTTTTTTTAACCCCAGGAAAAAGTGGGTTTTATACGTGTAGGAGGATGCTCATATATACATCTTAGCTATCCGTATATTCAATTTACTAGAAAAAACTGCCTTCCAGAAGTTTAAGAACATATCTCTGCCTGTGATGGCCATTTTTCAGAATAATTTATTTGTAGAATGATTTATTACCTTTTCTTCACCATCCCACTTAATGTGCTCTACTCTGCTCTCTGTAAAAGTGCTTCCTCCATAATTGGAAATCCACCTGCGTGTATGACTAAGTCTTTTTGGCTTTTATTTATTATTTGTATTGTGGTAGTACTGAGTTTTTATTTATAGATATATTTATCTGTATTGGTTATGTGGCTATATATAGCTTTATTCTATGATCCATGTTACCACAGTGTCTGAGTACATGGCAGTAGTTAATTTACCCTCACAATATGGAGTTATTATGGCTGAGGTGCTATTATTCCACATTTTGCTCATTTTGGAAAACTGAGAAATAAAGGATCAATTTATGCTTCTTCACAGAAAGCTCCCAGGGGTTGCCTTAGTAAGGATCCTTGTATTGGCAGCAACACTGCCGGCCTTTTCAGTAATTTTGAGAATGCCTCAGACATGTCCATGCTGCACACTCCATCTTTGGGAACAAGAACTAACCCACAAGTCCTTGGAGCATGCTATGGCCCCTTTTAGTACTTGATACAGCTTTTTACCAGTCTGCCTCATACTTCTTGATCTGCTGCTCAATTTTCAGCATCCACATTGATCTCAGTGAGCCAAGGTGCAGGTGAAAATAACTAGCGAGCACCGGGAAGGATGAAAGAAAGATGCAGAGGCTCCAAAAATGTCTAGGGGAGGGGTAAAAAGAAGACATTGCATTATGGATTATGACTACCATGGTCATTTTGGCAATGAACAGGAGGACTGGCAGTCTTGCTGGCATCAGAAGTGTACCAGGCTATCTGTAACATTTGTTGTACCAGAAAAATTGTGTTTGTGGAGTCCCTGGCTTCTGGTCATACTGTCACACCCGTCATATCTTTCTCCAGGTGTGGGATGATCAGCAATGGTTTATGAATTTCAAGATATTGAAGAGTTTTGTTGAGGGCTCACTTGTGCTTCATTTTATCTGGCACTGTGCTGGTTTCTGGATGTCTCTCCTGGAGGAATAGAGCAATGATTGCTTTGTGTGGGTAACAGTTCCTATGGACTTCCCCCAAATTGTGCTGTTTTTTACAGTCTCCTCAAATGTGAAGAGGGGGCTGGATCTCCTGCTGGGGCCAAATTAGCACTCTGAGCTATCTGCTTCTGCCAGATTACAAGGGCAACTTGGTGTGGCAAATGTTCTATTAGGAATAACAATACAAGAAAGAACTACAAAGAAAGCCTGTGGCAGAAAAATTTTGAACAGGGAGGCCCAAGGATGAGATGGTTGTGGTACTGCACATGCTGTCATGTCCATGGGTTCATAAACAGAGTTATTGTAGACTGAGGAATTCTGAAGTATAATCCTCCTAGAAAGTCTCCTCTCTCTGGACAGCTCCGAAGGACCAGAATCCTCTGGGATCCCACTTGAGCTGCTGTGGGCAGTAGCATAGGTAGGGAATTTTGTGCCAAGAACTTTGCAGAGATTACAACAAGCAGAGGCAGAGACTGAGATTCTCTGAAGTATTCCCTGTCCTAAATCCCACTAGAAATTCTGTTTGTGGTACATGGGGCCAAGTGTCTTGCCTGGGGACACACAAATGCTCTTATAGAGCAGAGTTGAAGCAGAGTCAAAACCTACTTGATTAGCCTTCCTATTTGGTCTCCATGGCAGACACTGAAGAGTTACCTTTTTGAGGGAGCATCTGCTAAAGAGCATATAATGCAAGCAGGCAAGACAAAATTTGTGGGGGAATCAGAGTGCAGAGCGATGAAGTGAATTCTGGGGTCACACAGCAGGAGAGAGAGCCCAGATTAATCCATCACAGTCTGACATTTTGTCAAGTGGAGCACACCTCTCAGGCTTTTGGAAGGATGTCAGCCACACTGTGAGTATGAGTAGGACAAAGACATTGGGTTACTTTAGTTCTGGACCTCAAAGGATTCAATATTATATACTCAATTTCCTGGATCATCCTTTGATAGCTTTAAGGCAAGTTATCTTCAGGAGGTATTTGTAAATGTAGGAAAGGACAGGTGGCTCAGCCAAATTAGATGAAAAAGACAAGGAGAGGGGGAACCCCAAGGATTCACAGCCCCACATACCATCCAGTGATCCATTCTGTCATTGGGCTTTACTAACTTTTAACTCTACCATTAGAATGTTGTAAAGAGCATGGTAATTTTAGGAAATGGATTATAGAGTATGTGGGACAGATTCTGCTTGTATTTACACCATCTTCGCTGTAGATTTATTAAGGGAGGTAAATGAGTCTACTCCATATTTAAATATGAGTAGCTAAGAGCAGGATTTGGCCTTACTACTCAGATATATACCGTGTAAAAGCACTTTAAAATCTGTATTTCTTGCTAAATGGCATAAAATTACATCCTTTCAGGTTAATTAAACCGTTTTGCAATGCTGGTTGCTGTTGATGGGATATTTAAATGTCAGATTCAGAATAAGCACTTATGCTTCCTGATTATAAATGGCTTCCTTTTAAATATCCCAGACGTATGTATATGGTCAACACATATAAAGTGCATGGATTTCTGCTTTTCTCAGTCTTCATTTTCGTTTGGTCTACAATAGGGTCAAACACCCACTGGTATCAAAGACTGAATAAATTCTCTCAGGAACTGAATAAAACCTGATCAGGCCCAACATGGTATTCCTTACATAGTCAGAAATTTCTGGTGAAGGCAGATAAGTATTCAGCAGGAAAGGATAAGCAAAAGTGGACTCACACTGAGTGTCTGATGCTTCGTTGTAAGAATCTAGGAGCGACCTTTCCCAATTTGTTTCTGTGGGATCTGCTGAACAAACACCATGCTGCAAGAACTTAAACAACCTGGAAACAATAGCAAGTCCCAATTTCGGAGACCATGCTATGATTCTGTCGTCTGCAACCTTTGTGTCACTAAACACAATTGCCTCTGTAGGTTCATGTGAAGTCGATGTAGGTATGGATGTGCTAATTCAATGTTGATGGAATGGATTTTCCTCCTGCAAGTGTCTGGGAAGAGTCTCTACTGAGGAACATGAGTGGAAGGAGATTAACTAAAATTACTTTTGTTTTGCCAATGATTCCTGATACTGCAGAATAATGACAGAGGTCTCAGCTTCTTTGTATATCCGGGTCCTTATAGCCAGAAATAATTAATTGGCCTGTGTATAGAGAACCAAACAAAAGAGATCAGGTGAAAGGAGGGAAATGTATTTGCTTGAATTTCATGCCTTTTTTTGGGACCTATTTTAACTTCCTAACAGGGAAAGTCTAAAATCTAGGAATATATAGGCAGTCCCCTTAAGGAAGTTTCTGGGATATTTTTATACATGCCTATATATCATCCATGTGAACAAAGTTCTGAATCCCTTGTTCTAATGCTTAGAGTTTATAGCATATTATTGTTTTGACGCTAATCAGAGTAGCTCCCATGGAGAGCTTTGATTCACTTCAGAAAACCAAAAAATGCTCTAAAAATGGTAATACACTGTTGTTATTTCATTGTAATTGGAGGCTGTCTGTGCCTCACAGAAATTACCAGGCAAGCATTCTTGAAAATGTCAGAATTTTCAAGTTAGTTCCATTTAAAATGGGGGAAAAAGAATGCGAGGGGATGGATAGAAAATTTGAGGGCTGTGTGATTCAAACTTGAAGTGTGGTTTGTCATAATGAAAGATGATCAACTTTGGGGCTGGGGAAATCATCTCTTAGGTTTTCTAAATTACAGGATGCATAAAAACATCCGCTTATTGTACATGTACTGTTACTTTAATAAAAGGCACCACTTTAGGAAATGAAAGGCTTTGGAATATTGCCAAATGTCTTAGTTCTATTTATTGTCAAAAGGTAGGGTTTTTTTCATTATCCACTGAGTTTGTGGGTAGTTGAATAATTTGAAGGAACTTGAATGTTTGATACCAGGCTGCAAACTCTGTATTTACCTTCTTTCAGTGTTCATGTTGCAAATACAAGCATGGTAAGATTTTCTGTTGGTGTTATAACTGTATCAGATTTAGCAATTGGTCTGCTACTAATCTCATAATGTTCATTTGTGTCTAAATTAATTGGAAAACTGTATCAGAAAATACTGCTCTTAAATTATTTTATGCATAAATGTGGGGCAGGGAGAGAGAGAGAGACTGGATGCTGTAAATACAGAGTGCTGATGAATACTCAAGTACTAAATAGAAATATCTTAGAAGTCATTCCTGACAGTAATAAAGGCAGCAATTTGATTTCATCTGTGGATAATAAACTGGTTTCACATTGCAATAAAAGTGGTGCTTATGTTATATTAATATTTATTAGCACGTATTGATGTTAGGGTTTAGTTGTTATCTTTTCTTCACATCACAGCCAGAAGTTAAATTGCTACACAATAAGCAATTAAAAGTGTTTGTGTACGTGAAAGAGACAGGGAAAAAAAAAATCTGTCTGTGGAGGTATTCCTATATGGAAGGACAGACCCTCACTGCCTAAGAATCTAGAAAGTCGTGCTCAAAATGATGGAGTTATGTGAGTTTCCACTAGTTAAATATTTGGCTTTCTGAAAGCATATTTCATAATCACTGTTCTTCTGTTTATATCAGAAGTGTTTGTATGGGTTTCCTGGTGTTTAATGATATATTTTTGTATTCTTCACTTTGTGTGCGATGCCTCATAAAGGGAAGAGACTGTGTATTACATTCAGTGGCCTTTTTTGTGTGACGTGCAAAGGATTGCTAACTTGCAAGATAATGTGAGTCAGAAAGTGATCTGATCCAAATTTAAGCAAATTTGCTCATCTCTAAATTTAGAGAATAACTGAATGGCAAGATAGATTTATTTCCATCAGTGACAAGGACAGAGTGTTGGCGGATGCCTGTTAACAGCTATATCGTGTGGTTTTTGATACTCATCTATGTGTGTATGGGTGGGAAAAGTGTAGTTACTAACTTTTATTTATCATGAGCCTCTTTCTTCTTTGACTGCTTTTAAATCATTTTTAGGCTTGATGTTCTTTCAGTGCAGCTAATTCTTGTGCAGAAGGTACGCTGTAGTCTTGAGTCACGTTTTTGCCCTCTGAGTAGAAAGACTTGCATTGGACTTGGATTTTTATCATTATGAAAACAGAAATATAGACCTTTTTAAAATAAGCCAGGTACCAAGCAAGGTAAGACAAACCAAAATTCTTTTTGTTGAGCTTACAGTCAGGCTTCAATATCAATAATTTCAGAAAACAGGTTCAAGTTTATCCTTTACTTGAGTGTAACACTGAGTTTAATGTGTATAATTCACATGTCTTCTGTATGATTAATCATGTGCTTGTAACTGAGTTTGTATTTACCTGCTTCTCTGTGCTGGGGTCTTAATCTTCTTGATTATTCTAATTCTTTGGCCAAATATTGTCCTTGGAGATTTGGCAGGTGAAAGCAAGAGCATGTTCCCACTGCTTTTATACAGAACATTTAGTTAATGGGTACAACTGTGTTTTTCTTTTTTTATTTTTTCTCCCCTCAGTAAGATTCTTATTATAGATCTCTGTTTAGCCTGTTTGATTTTATTAAGACCCCAGTTCAGTGACTGTGTCATCAAATTTCCACATATAGTGATGGATTGTGATATTACAAAAAATTTGATTGCCGCATCCCTCACTGAATCAAACAATGAGACTGGCTGGATTGGACATAAGTTAATTTTTACATACAAAATCTCTGAACTAGCAGGGATTGAATAGGTAATACTAGAAAGTTCATGACAGCTTTGATAAAATTTAAGTAATGTCGTGTTTCCTGTAGTTTGCTGAAATGGTAATGATGATTTAATGGTCTTACCTTAAATGTTTCTGTCCTTACAGGTTAAAAATAAAAACACAAATCAGCCTTATTAATTTAATGTTATATTTATTTCTCTTTAAAGAATTGGTACACTAAAGTATTTTTAAAAGACAGCTATTTTAGCATAATAGCAATGAGAACATTGTAGGAATTTGTCAGGGATACTATGGGGTATGATTTTAGAAGGCTGTATGTAGTAGTTAATTAGCATGGCCTCTAATAAAGTCCTATGACCCTATTTGCTTTTACAATGTTTTCTTCAGAATGAAACATTGCTATTCATTTTCCCCTGCACTTGTCTTTTCAAAATATAAGCAAATAATCTATATTCTGTTGACTTGTGTTACTTTTTAATGTTTCTTGTTATACAGGAAATTAGACACTGCATTTGTTAGTGTTGCTGGAAAAGCCCATCCTCCCTATTAAGTATGAGAAAATAAAAGGCTTCAGGGTTTTTGTGTTCTTAATGTGGGCTTTAAAGCCAAAGTGGCTTTGAACCATCACTGTGATGGTTCAAAGTGTTTATACTTTGTTCTCAAGTCTTGAGAAGTATGAGTTTAAACTCTGGTTCCTCTAGCCTGAGTCCAGAAATTGTTTCTGAATTTAGAAGTTATTACATAGAAGGAGAAGCAACCTTTGTCTTGAGATACATGGTGTCCTTCAATAAATTGAAGTTTGTAAGTCTTCCTAATAACAAAGTATTGCTCAACAAATTTTATGAGCATTTTCAAATATGTGAATTTGGAATATCTCCACTGAAGTTAAGTATAGTGAAGCTAGATTCTTACCAGCAGAGTTAATCTACAAGATTACATCACTACCATTTTCCTAATAGCAATACAATAGGCTTTGTATGCCGTTAATGATCATTATCATTACATTTGCTTTGAAAAGGAACATACCCTCCCCCCCGCCATTCTTTCCGACCTGTTCATCCTAAATTTTATAGTTTTTCAGTTTACAGTGTCAAGGTGGAGACTTATACAGAACTTTCATGTCTGTAAGTAGAAGATGACTGAGACCTGAGTAGCATCCCTTACTAACATTTTGGGTTTTGGGTCAATGTCATGACACAAATAACCCTGTTTGAGTAAGAGTCAGCCAGTCTGAAGAATTAATAGGAATTTCAGGTAGTAAAGTTCTCTTTATCTCCCTGGCAATTATTTGGGATTTAAGATACCATTGTCCAGTTAAAAAAAATCCCAACAAAACAACAAAACCAAGCAACCACCAACCCCCCATCAAAAAACAAACAAACCAAACCAAAAACCAAACCAACCCAAAGCCAACCCCCTCCCACCCTCACCCCCCAAAAAAAACCCCTACAACCCCAAACAATGCAATTTATCCCTTTTAGCTCAGAATGACTGGGTTGAAGTCCTGATCTCTGCAATGATCTTTGTATGGATACATGCACAGACCTTCAGTGGACTGAGTTAAGATTCATAGAGGTTCATGTTTCTGCCTTAATGAAGACATTATTGTTGTGCTATCTAATTTGCAAAGTATGCAAGCTGAAATCCCTATGTCTTTTATTTCTATCAAAATAGTTTAAGACTAGATCTTCAGAAGTATTTAGTGTTGAAATGCACCTAGCTGTGTGGAGTTCAAAACTTAGATCTTCAAACTCTGCTCAGTAGCAATCAAGTCTGAATCCAGGTGAAATCCATAATGTCTCTGTTTCTACTAGTCATATTCTCTATGTGCCAAAATGTTTGCACTGGGGCATTGTAAGAACTACTGTGCTGATAACAGGGTTGAACAACAAGGTGGTCAAAGCATTGATTGGAATTGTGGGTTGTCTTTTCCCAGAAGCATTCTCTAACCACTGGGCCATAAGACCACATTCTTCTCTCACTGACTAATTTAGCAGAAAAGCTTGGAAGAAGAGTCTTTCTCCCAGGTATGTTCTGATAGTTAAATGGCTTACAGAGCCATGTATGAGTGCAGGAACTGAAATCTTTCTCAGAGTAGGTGAGTGAACTCCTGAGAAACTGGTTGAAGGGAAAGATGGGAAGGAGGAAGAAAGGAAAGCATAGCTTTCTTGGAGTATGTTTTGGATGAAAGTGTTTGAACACTGATTAGAATCCGGGGGGGGAGCTCAAGGAGGTGAATCCCAGTGAAGCAGGTGTCCTTTTTCAGAGCAAAGTACCAAGGCCTGCAGTCAGTAGCACAGTAAAACACTGCTATTGAACACATCTAGCCAGACATCCATCTTCTGCCCTAGGGTGCTGATTTACAAATTTCTTCCCAAGGTGCCCCATCCGACTCTGGATACCCTACACAGGGAAACTTGGATGCCTAATTAAGACCTGCAGTAAGGCATCTAAGAGCTGGACATTGTACCATGCATACCTTCGTGTGTTTGTGGATTTAGATCTAGGTACAGAGTTGTTGCCACCTCAAATGTGATGTTTCTAGGCTTGCTGAGAAGCAAACTTTCAGATGTCCAGAGAATATTAATGGATAAATGTGAAGCACATCAGGATTGTACTGTCTTCAAGGCTTGATAGCAGCTAAGGGGGTGGTGATGAGAAGGGGATTTTGCACTCTTTAGCTGGAGGTAGGTTGGATGCAGGCACATTGGGGCATTTTCTGAAACTCTAGCTTACTAGACCTTGAAAGATGTCCCAGTATCCAGGTTTATCTTGGACTAGCAGGATGAAACATCCTAAGTAGAAGCCAGAAAAAGTCACATGGACTAGATAGTAGAACAGAGTTGTAGTTTGATTTTTTCTTTTTTTCTTCTTACAATTTTTGCACTCCAGAACAGATGCAATTTGGAGGCTCAGAAACAAAGGAACCTTTGCTGACTTTAGTGTTTAGAAGGCCAGTTCTGCTAGCACTAATATTAATGCAGCAGCTCAGGAAGAAGTGGAGATTTTCTACTTACTAACTCTAAAATTTCCTGGCTTTGTCATTGTAAGGAAACACTGGTGCTCATTTTGGTATATTTACAACTCTGGAAAAATGCTATGTTTAATATATTAATATGTGTTCTGAAATGTGTGTTCATGTATTCACGTACATACAATGTATATATGTCTTACATATGTATGTATGAATTTATTTATGTAAGCATAAATTTGCCAAATCCTGTTACTGTCTGAACAAATCAACATAAAAGATCAGCCTTTTTATTTGGATCATCAAAGAATCAATTACATTTGTAAGTGAATACTGTAGTTTATCACCCTCCAAAACTAAAAAAGGTGCTGCTGTATTTCAGTTTTTTCTTTCAATTAGAAGGCCGATACGTACCAATATCTGCAATGATTTTTCAAAGCTGCAATCATAGGACTGTGGAATACCAAAGTTAAAAATTCAATAGCAATGGTAATTCTGCCATGCTGTACTAAAGCAGTATTTTCCACTGGGTTTTGTTGATGGGGAAGTGGCTCAATATTGCTGAGTAGTCTGCCTACAGAAAAAACGGAGTAAGCTAATGGGATGTGCTGCACATTCAGATTAACTTTTCCTAAGAAAGTTACTGCTTCATTTTTACAACTAAATATATTAACAGTAGACTTTTAAGATCAGTCATGTTTATATACGCTTCATATGGAATTCAGGCAGTCTTCACATTCCTTCACCAAGTTCTATGTTCAAGGAAGTTACCTTTGGTAACAACGTCCAGTTATTATGGCTGAACTCGTCTGATTGCTTCCATTCTTCAAAAAGGTTGAAACCATCATTCCATTTTTCTGTTCCTCTGCCTTTGTGGCCTTTGTCCTTCCCTCCCGCTCCCCCAGCTAAGAAACATTGCTTTAACCCTTGCCTTCATACTGTGCTTGATAGATACTTTCCTAAGCAAATTCAACTAGCAGAAAACTTACTTTATCCTGGTTAGCAAGCTGAATTAGTTCAGCTCAGGGCCTGACAAAAGGGGCTGTGTGGCAGTGAGCAATTAGATCATCTCCGGCTGTTCCTTCTCTCATGTTCTCCAGTTCTTTAGAGTGACTGAAGAATGCATAATAAAAACTCAGAGCAAGAACTGCAAAAGCAGTTCTAGCACCCTGTAGTGCTAGAACCCCCTGCCTTCTCTTTCCATACCCTAATCCTCATGTCCTGCAACTGGGGTAGAGCAGTAGTACTTTAGCAGCTTCTGTGGCTCTGTTGAATTTGCACTCATGCTTCAACTCACTTGAGAGAGAGGCTAGAAACTGCTTTGTGTGACACACTGTGCACACATTTTTCCCTTTGCTCAGAAACATTTCTGCAGACTGTGAACAAAGAATAAGTAATTTGAAGACATTAGTCATTAAAAACAACACCAACCTGGAACAGTTTAGTAGTTAAACAGCAAATCTATTATGAATCATCTGAGCAAGAGACTGTAGGTGTGATCACAGCTGTTGAGCGTTGTTGTTGCAACTCAGTGAAACTATACTCATTTGTGCTGGAGGTGGAGACTTAATTAATTGAATATGATTTCTGAATAAAGCTTCACCTCACAGAACAGGTGTGTGCATGCTAATGCAGTCACATAGGCAAACTTTCTTCTTCTTTTTTAATTTTTTTTTTCTTTTCAGAAATTTAGAGTGTGATCTAATGACTGTGGAAAATTCCTGACTGTTTCCTTTGATAAAAATAATAGTGCCTTAAAAAAACCCCAGACCCTAACCAGTAAGTAATGTGGTGGAAGCTGTGTTTAAGAGCTTGTATCTGGCACAGCTATCTATCCTCTCACATAAGTAACCAGTGGGATTTCTCAGCCAGGGAAACTCATGAACTTTATTCATCACGTTTTTCCTTTGCCAGAGTATACACCCACAGTATGTTCAGAGTTTGTACTTTTGAGTTTACCCAGATGGGTATGTGTAAGTGGCAAGGAGTAGATAGTGGTCTGAAAAGTCCAAGAGCCGTGGTAAAAGCACACATGACTTCAAGGGTGCTCTGAAAAGCCTGAGAGCCACAGTAAAAACAGAAAATTGTTTATGTCATCTCTGCATATACTACTTTGCTACCGTCACGAGTGTTGATACCACTGTGGGTTTTCTTGCAGATGAGTGGTGTTGAAAGGGATGAGTATCAAGACCTCAGCAGCAATTACAAATTTGGTATAGTGTTGTTTTCAAGGCAAGTGTGGAATTCAAGGTGATACCTTGCCTTTTGCAGCCTGTGGCCTGTGGCTACCCTGGTACTGGGCCATGTAGCAGGCAGTGACAGCAGTTGTAGGCTGTTCCAGTGCAAAAGCATCTTGTGCGGTTTGAGTTGTCATTAAATGGCTATAATGAGGGTTGGTTTAAATGGTATTTTTGGTGTCTAAAGAAAAGATGGTTTCAAAAATACTGATATTTTAAAAAAGCAATGACTTGTTTTTCTGATTGTCTACTTCATAACAATAATAAATGTGCATACAAAAGCATGATTAATGAATTCTGAGTAAAGAGAAAGGAAGTGGGGAAAACAAACACTTTGAAAAGCTGGGAGGGAAATCTTTAAATTCCTATGAAATTCCAATTAAATTACTGTTTACATGAAATACGTGTCTGAAGTGCAGTCTCTTTGCATACAGTCTGGTTGTGAACCTGAAATATGCCATTATTCCACCAGATTATTAGAAACACCATGAACAGTGTTTTTGCCATATTTTGAAAAGAAAAATGATTTCCACAGATTTTTATAGAAGTCTAGAAGGAAAGAAAAAATATGCATGCATGCGTACACATCTTGCAGGAGCCTCAAAGTTACTCATCCAAGTGCACAGAGCTTTTACTGGTGTTCTATGTGGAAAAATAATAGCATTCAGATGGTTAGGTTAGCTAGAGGACACCAACTATCCTGGATTATTCAGGTGAGGTGCAGCAAATTTTAAGTCAAATGAACTTGGAGCCTGCATTTAGTGCTTGGCATTTATATAAAGCAAGCTCAAGGTTGAATGCTGTGTTCAAGTTGTAAAATGGATGTAGAATGGGTAAAAAAAACCCGCAATTACTTCAGTGACGATCCATTCAGGTTAAGAATTTTCATCTTTGCTGTTGCCATAGCAATCTGTTCCCCTGTCACTACCACATTAAAAATCCATTCTATAAAACTGTTGTTGCCAATATTGAACACATAACAGACAAAAACATTTTTTTAATAGCTTAGGTGTCTTATTTGCAACATGAAGACCTAGATCTTAGAGAGATGCATATGTACTTTAAAGAGTAAAAGATTAGTGTTTCTATAATATATTGTACAAACACAGTATTTGTGTTGCACTGTTGATGTTAGTATAAAATAGTTTGCAAATAATACAGCAATGCAGTGTCAGTTGAACTCAAGTAATTGAACTGTTCTGCTAAGATATAACAAACCCATATGTTCCTGAGTTAAGTGTTTATTTTGGTAACATGCTGTAGTGAAAGGCTTTTGAAACTATATGGCTTTTTAACCTTCTGTTACTCACTGAGTCTGATTCTTTACAGTGATTGACTTCAGTGATTTTCCCTGTACTGGTGTAATTCTGGAATGGGGGGAAAGCTGTGTCCCCTGACAGTTTGTGATCTAATCCTAAACTGCTCATGTACCCAAGCTCAACAATGAGTTTGTATGGATAATGAATTATAGGAACAGGTCCTTAAGCATTTGTTAGTACATCCAAGTAAGAGGGAAAAGGAATTTGTAATTTATAACAAATATAGCAATGGTCTGACAAATATATTTACCCAAACAGTAAAATGTAAATATCTTTCACTAAAGTAGAGATACATATCTGGGGAGAGAGATATATATTTATTCATTCAGGGCTGAAAGGCAGAAGTTGAAAGGCAGAAGTTTACTAAAATCACAAACATGCGTAAGTCGTGGATTTAAAAAACTCATGTATTGACTAAAGTTATAACCTATTAGTAGGAAACTAAATGTATGTCCCTTGATCTGATCACCGACAATGTAAATCTCATCCTTGTTTCTGCCTCAGCATCCTTTTATCCTCTAAACATCTCTAGCTTTCATCCTTTGAATTCTTATTCTCTGTCCATTCTGTACTTCTTTGTTTCACTTTTTGTCCTCTACTTGCCACTGGCCCCACACTTCTGTCCCTCAGTTGTCTTTGAGAGCCTTGACTAGGGATGGTGTTGATTTAAAGCAAAAGAAGCATAGGAGGAGAAAATATAGCAAGTAGTTACAGTGCTGTATGGTATGAATAGAAGAATTGAGGGTGAGCAGTGATGCTCTTTTTTAGCATTTGGCAATATCTTCTGAATTTTTAATTTTCTTTTAATCATGTGGGAGGAACTGCTTTTTCGTCTGTTCAGGCAACTGTGTCCTCCTGTTTTTGGGCTTTTGAGTTGGTTTTCTTTTTTTAAAATTGTTATAATTATTATTTTCTTAGTGAGTAAGCTGACCACTGAAAAAGATTATTTGATTTGCATCTCTTCACCTGTTTCTGCAATTTGAAATTCAACCCTTTGGAGTGTGCTACTCAGTTACATTTACCCAACAACTGAGATTGCAGGTCACCTACAGAGTGGGCCTGGTGCAGTTCCTGTCTGAGGGCATCTGTGGATTGCTCAAGCAAAAAAGGTGTCTTTGACATGCCAGATACCTGTCTGCTCTGTGTAAGCCACTGAAGACAGAGGTTTGGAAGTGGTTTGTGTTGCAGCCGTATGCATTCAGTAGACATCAACTTCTACAGGGGATGATGCAGTGGCTGAAGTTCCTGTTCCACTCCAGGGCTGGGGCTGCTGCTTAAGGTAGCAAGGGATCATGAGCTCCCAAATGCTTGCCTGGGATAATAAGTGCTGCTGGATGTAAAGTTCAGTGAATTAAACAGTATGAAATATACCTGATTAATTTGTTTTTATTTGAAAAGGTCTCGGTATAAAGATAGTAAATGTGGCTTAAATACATACAATCAAATCAAAACAGTTCTGAGCAAACTGAAACTTGGCTCTTCACTTTCTCGCATTGCTGAACATTTCAGTGCTCCCTCCACACTGTAGGTGTTTCAGGGGGTCTTCAGAAAAACCCAAGTAGACTTAGATAGAGGAGAGATTTGGAGTTATCTTTGACTTTTATGAACCTTTTTTATTAAAATACTTAAAGCTGTAAATGTAAAAATAAGAAACTCATTTATCTTGACTAAAGTGCTGCCATAAACTATTCAGCACTCATAAAATAACCTTTTAAATTATTGTTTCTGCTGGTATCAATAAATTCATACAAAGTGCTTAAAGGTCAGGCATTGCCAGAAAAATGTCTTTTCAGCTTGTTAATTAAAGGTTTATAAGAATGTGCACCAGCTTGCTCTTTGGACAAATTGGAAAAAAGGAAGGAGGGAAAAAAAGGCCCACATGGATGAAAATGAGAGCATGGAATTAGCGAGTGATGAGTCTTTGATCCACCAGGCTCACCATGGCAAGCCTGGGCAGTTTGTGAATGAAAATACATGGAACTGTGAAAAGAAGGAAAAGAAGTTTAGTTCCCTTTTTCAGAGGGAGATATCTTGATTACTCACTTCTTGCAGCCCATGGTCTTGTGCTGAGGACCCAGTTAGAACTGAAGTATTAAGGTGAGTGTGAGCAGTTTTCATCCTGCTACAGCTTAAGCCATGGGAATTTTGTGCAGTTCTCATTGCCTGGCCAAGAACATCAAGTAAAGACGTTTACTTTTTTGTTTGTCACGCAAGTGGTTTTATCTGCTCCTTTATTTACTGCTAAACTAGAACAAGGCAGTGCTCTGAAATGCACTGAAAAATGTACTCAGAGCCAGACTGCCCAACTGTCCATTCTAGCCCCTGCATCTCCTTCATTGCAGAGACCACAGCTGTGATTCCCTCTGTTTTATACTTCACCTCTTTGGTCCATCATCATGGAGACCATTAAAACCTGACCTAAAATGAGGTGACTCAGATGTGACTCTACATCCACAGATGAGATAATCAATAATCAATCACATGGATGAGACACTGGAAGAAAGAAGTCTGGCATGCATTTCCACCTGGACAACAGTCTGGCCCTGACAACATTATTTTATCTCTAAGTCTTGACTTTTTTCATCACTAAAACAGAGACGATGATACTGACTTAGGTGAAGTACCCTGAGATAACAGATGAAATGTGTTACAGGAGAAGTACAGAGGTTTCTGTCATTGAATTCTGCTGATACAACAGCTTGAACTATTTACTGCCCAAGCTGGGAAACAGTAGCAAAACAAGGTAAATAGTAAAAGTAAAATAGATTCTTAGGTTTTTCTCTCTCTGAACATACTATAGTGTTATTATTAATGTGAGATTAAGGTTTTGAATTTTCCCTTGGCAATATGAGTCTTATACTGAGATTGTTTCTTTGAATATTAAATAACAGATTCTTACTCTAAAACTGTTTGTAAACAGGAGGTTGCATCTTTGTCACTGAAAATGTCATAACCTAAGAAAGCCATAATTTGTTTTTTTTTTCTCTCAAGATTGCTGCAGAACTCCTGCTTCAGGAAAATAAATCGGACAAATTTTTTGAGAGTGTAGGTGACAGAGTTAATGATAGTTCATTTTTCTGATACCCACAGACAATACATCCTGGCTTTGTCTTAAAGTGAAGCTAAGAAAACAGTGTGGAGGAGTTTTATGGCATTTTTGTTTCTTTTCTCATTGCCATTCCTTTTGGCTCAGTTGTTCAGTGTTTTGAAACATAGAACAATACATATTTTAATACATGGCATTCCGTTGGCCAGTTTGGAAATCCTTGCAAATTCATGTGTATCTGTAGGAATAGGAGTGTCAAAATGAGTGTTTGCAAGGTCACAGGTAACATATACAAATGATGAGAGGTGCAGCCACTTAAAGCATTACCTTCCAGAAGGAAGAACTTCTTGTTTAACTTCCTTTTAAGTTAAACAAGAAGTTCTCTAGAATTCTGGAAGGTCGTGCTTTAAGTGTTGCTGCACCTTCTGTAGCACTTCTGTACAGAATTCCTGTAGAGGGCATATATGCAGCCCAGGAGAAGTTGTGGTGCTCCTGGTTTTTCCAGGGAAAACTCATGCTTTACTCCATTGTGAAAGAAATTTCATTTTATGTATAAGCAGTGTTGGGATGGAGGGAAAATGTAGATCATACTTACAACAAACTGTCAGTTCCTCTAGTGTGGGTTGGAAAGTTCACTTTGGTATTCACCTTAAAAAGCAATTATCTGTGCTGAATTAATTTTAGTTCATGCTAATTTAAAACAGGAAGTTGTGACATGTCTAATAAATGGCAATAGCAGCAGGTGGCAGCTCAAGTTCTCCTCCTCTCCAAACTGCAGGAATTCATCATGTTGTTCTTCCCAGTGGGTGAGGCTGTGATGTGGTTGACAGGGCAAAGAAGTAATTCATTCAGATAGTTCATAGTATCCTTCCCATTGTTTTTATTCAGTGTGTCACCCTGTAATGATAACTGCAGTGGAAATACCCTATTCTGTTCCTCATTGCGGCCAATACCTTTACTTCTTCAGGAACATGTAACTTACTTGTTCTGGCAGCCATGTGTGGGAATGCTGCTTTCTCCATGCATCCTCCCCCTGCCCTTGGCTCAAGACAGAAGTTTTGAGCCAAAGATGGAGTATATTTTTCCATGCATAATCCAGGGTACTGATAATCCATGAGTACTCAGGAAAAATTGTCTTGCATGTTTATAATAGTGCAGCTCTTTTTGTTGTTTAACTCAGGCAAATCTTATGCTAATTTTAATCTTTGCTGAATATAGAACATCACACCCCCAAATGTCTCCAAGAGGAGTAGCAGAAGTAAAAATATAAACTCTGTAGGACAAGTTTATTAAAAATATTCTGCATGAAAATGCATGGTATTCTTATCAGATTCTGTACTTAGAATGAAATAGGCTGGTTTACCACTCTGTTCTTGCAGTCTGAGGAGAACATATCGGCATGGACTTGTAACGGTTTTGCTTTCCTCAAGCTGATTGCATTGTAGTTTTCTTTCTATTGAGAAATTTGATTACCAGATTGGATTAATATTAAATTAGCATACTTCATCTTGCTGGCTGTGATCCAATGCTTTTGTTTTGAAGGGAGTTAAATGTAGAGACATTCAGGAAGCATTTTTTTACCGAGAGGGTGGTCAGACACTGGAACAGGCTTCCTAGAGAGATGGTCAATGCCCCATGCCTGTCAGTGTTTAAGAGGCATTTGGATGCTTTAACTTTTGGTCAGCCCTGAATTGGTGAGGCAGTTGGACTAGATGATCATTGTAGGTCCCTTCCAACAGAAATAGTCTATTATATTCTATCTTAAATAAGTTTTGGATTAATTTATTATACAACCAAGAGAAATGTGAGTGGAGAAAATAAGTGTGGATAGCAATAGCTGCTGTGTTGGCTCAAATGGATGTTGTCTTAGCTGAATGTTGTGTTACAGTGTGCTGTAGTAGATTTATAGGTAGCTTTCAGTTTTAATAATTCAGTATTTACTATTTACTAAGACACAGTGAACTTCTTCTATGACCCTGGCAACCATGAAATGCATCATCTTCCCAACGCATATTTTGAAGTTTCACTGTGGTGCATTTCACCTTTCTTCAGATCTCTTGGAAACAAGCTAGTGCCTAGACAGCCTTCAGCCATGGCAGCATGCTTGTGTTTTCTTTGTGTACCAGAAAATCTTCACAACAATGAGAGATGTATCCTTTTTACTCAGAATTACCAAATGCTCTAAGGAGGCAGTAGGGTTCAGTTAAAGGAGCTTTGTAGAGAAGGTTAAAGAGAAGGAAGAGTCTCTGACTCTTTAGGCATAAGAGAGAGAGCTTCAAATGGACGGATGTATTACACCTTTCCATCACAAGTCGAGAAGAGACAAAGAGCTGGAAGGAGACCTGCTGGGTTGGGCAGATTCTGTCTGGGGAACCTGTGCAAGTATTTTAAGCTGTGTTCAACTGTTCTTCTTCCAACAGACTTTGGGAACTATCACTGCAGTGCCCATTAAGGTTCCTCAGGTCAGCTCCTTGCAGAGGTTGGCAGGACAAGGACCAGCAGTGCTACCTCAGGTACAAAATACAGTTCCAAAGGGGGGGATTGTGTTATTTGGTATGTATTCTGATCTGTTCCTGTCTGATGCGCAGGCCTGGGTAATTCAGCACACTCATTTTGCTGAATAAAAACCTCACCTTCAGTGAGGTGAATTGCAGAGTTGTGATTTTCTCTAATTAATGAAAAAAAAAATAAATCAGTCTTCTTCTGGGAGCATATTGTTAGCACAATGAAAAGCTATAAAAAAACCTGTAGATTCATTGTGGAAGAACAAGGTACATAAGGTGAAATGCAAATTTATGCTTTATAAGATGAATCACAAATCACAGAAGTGAAAATCTTCAATTCTGTAATTAAAAAAGGGGTGGAAGTATTAACCTTTCTGCTCAAGATTTAGCCTCACACATTCTTTTACTCTTACTGGCCTTATTCCTGTCTACCCTGGTATAAAGTTTTGGTGCAATGAACTCAGGTGCCAGACTGAGGCAAAATTGTCTGGGTAGGAGTTACACTCACAGATTTAAAAAATCTTCTCAAGCTGTGTTTTCTTTTCCAAATATCTCTCACTGTTTCCGTAACCACACAATTTATTTTCCATTTCAACCCTCTTTCTCAAAATTTTTGGATGTAATTTTCAACAAGGGTTTTGCTGCAGGTCTGCGATTTGCTTTTCAAATTCATGGTTATTAAGCATAAATATATTTCTCCTTATGTGGCCCTTAGAGGTCTATTTCTCATATAGGAATTCTTCTCAAGCACTGAAGTCAATATTGGGTCTTCCTGTTATTCCTTTATTTTTTTCCTAATATTTTCTTAGTGGCAGAATCTGGTAGAAGATCTGTGAGCTAAATCTGCCTGGAGGAAGGAGTATTTCCAAGATAAAGTTCTTAAATTCTCTCTTTAAATTACATTTTGTGGAAGGCAAAATTGTGAACATAAAAGAAGGTTATGGTTTTCTTATCAAGTTCAAGACTCTGTGTTGCAGTTGTTCTTACAGCATAATAACACATTGATTTCTGCCATTTTAGGGTGTTAAAGATGAGCAGATTGCTCCTGAAAATAGATGAGGTTCAAGAGCAACTGAAAGACCTGTAACAGGGGCTTAAATTATCATTAAGGTTATGTTTCAGCAATGATGATGGCATTGCAAATGCTGCCCTTAGAGAAGCATCAATATTCTATACTTTCGTAAGTAGAAGAATTTTCATTCATTGTTAGATTCAATTTTGAAGAATTGGAAAAAGTGGAGAAAGCCTATTTTCTCAACTTTTTGAAAAGAACACATATCCTTTCTGTCTTGATGTTTAGCTCATGGCAGTGTTTTCGTTTGTATTTCACTTTGTGAAAATACAGCCTTCAGTTTCAGACCTGTTTGTGCAATCATACTTAATACTAATGAAACACCAACCCTTCCTCAGCAACCCTAAGCCATAGTTCACTGAGTTTTCTATTTCATATACATAGCATGGGAAACAACCACATAGCAATCTCATTTCTGTCAAAACTAAAAATTAAGTAGGCAGCTGTATGTAAGACCATGTTATCAGAGATGCATCTTATGTTCTGAGTTATTTCTGGCTTTTTCACAGGCCAATACTTCCTTCCTCAGCAACAGACTGCCCCATTTACAGGCTGTGTCCTCCTTTGCAGGTCACCATGGTCTGTATGTTGCTCTCCCACTCAAAGCTTACAGAGAAGTTTAAAATTTCCATATTATTTCTTAGCAGAGAACTCCCATCAAAGCTTTCTGCCAGATGCCTCAAGCAAGATCAAGTTTTCATCTACAAGTGGAAAGTTTTGCTTCTAACTAAATAGTCACATGCCTTCAAAATATATTTAATATACCCATAAGTCAGAGTAATGTAAAGCTATCACTGTGTGCTGTCACAGTGCATGTCCTCCCAGCTATTACGCATCAGGCCTGGTTACAGAGCAGGACGGCTACTTCTGCTTTATTCCCACTGGGTGACAGGCATGGCTGCTGTACCTTGCTCTGAGTTAGTGGCACAACCCTAGCATTGTAGGACTGACTTTGTGAAAGGCAGCTTTGCCACTGTGTCCCAAGCATACTAACAAGCAGGGTCCAGCTGAGTTTGGCATTTGCTAAAACCTCTACTTTGGGTGCCTGTGTAGCAGCAAATTAAAAGGACAGCCTTTTCAAAGCAAAATTATATTCATCACTCCGCTACCAAATAGTCCATAGTATTTCGCACGAACAATTCAAGCAGTACAACGTCTGTACTCATGCATGTTAACTATAGCTGGGTCTTTTTCTGCAAGGTATTGCACCTTCCCTGACCTCCATCTCTGTGAAGTCTAGCTTTAACAGTGAATTGTGTGGAGCCCTAATAGCAATGAAACCCTAGCAGCAAAGGCTTCAATAAGCCCACCTGTATGCCTGACTATTTATTTACTCAAGCAGCTAAGTCTAGGTGCAGTTGATGCAAGTGCAGTGGCAGTCACAGTGGCAATCACCTAAACTGGTTTGAGCCTGTCTATATTTGCTGCCTTTCTTCTTGTCAATGGAGAGGTTGAAAAGTCTGGATCCTTCTGAGAACCCTGCCATATTAGGGAGCCTACTTGTCTCTGAGTTGCCTTCTGGAAGTGGTTTCACTCTTAGCCGGACAGATTGCACTTCTATTTCAGGTGCATGTAGATTAACAGGATTAATCCAAGTCAGTGTCTGCGTTCTTGACAGCACACTGATTACTACCTGCTATTTCTCCTTTTGGCCAGTCTCATTATCCTGTCGTGATTTCAGAATCCCTTTAGATTTAGATGTAGGCATGAGAGGCATAAACATTGCCATGCTGACAAGAAAGAAACAGGGGACTTCTCCATTTAAAAGGCCCTCATCACATTTAAATGAGTTTTATATTTTTGATGCTTTCACTGTCCTCATCTAGACAGACTCTTTTGATTTACATCTATGCAGACAAGCAGGAAAATGCCACACAAGTAAACTGAGGCACTTAAAAGTACTTATATAAAATAATACATACAGCTTTCTCATTTTCCACATTTGTACATATATTTGTCATTTGCTTTGTTCCTTTGAATGGGTTTATGATATGACCTCCAGGGAGTTCTTCCATATGGGGAATGAAGTTTCAAAATCTGCACATTCACAAATGGCAACAAAATCCCATCACTTAGTGCAGAACTGCTATTAAATGGTGAGCAAACAAACATTAATTACAAGTTCATTGCACAATACCAACAGTATTTCTTTAGGCATTCATTATTTGCCAAAACAAGCCTCTTTGGCAGACCTTTTTTTCTTAGAGAATATGAAATTATTTTTTCCTTTCATTAAATAAATGAAATTTTTGCTATGAGCTATGATGTTTGGGAAGTTAATTCCAGATAGTCTTTATTTTTCACTTTGGCCTTTGAGGTTTCCAGCTGTGTGAGATGTTTTGAAGCTGCAGGCTCTACAGCAGATCCTGAAGGTCCTCTACTCAAACACATTGGTGATGCACTTGCTTACTCTTGAGCTGTTCCTCTGCTTTATGGCACCCATAAACTATAAGGAGGGAGTGGCCTTATGTCAGGTTGGGGCTCCAATTTGCAGCTGCAGTGCAGAGAGTGTGTCTATTTTGAACTGGTTTACATAGAAATTTAAGTCACACTGTAGCCACCTGGAGGCATGTGGGAAATCTTATTTTATGTTCTTCGAATGGAAGATTTAAAATGAAATGATGAAGATATTAAAATAAACCTCCCATTTTGTTGTCAGTAATTTGGGCCCAATCCAATTCTCATTCAAATTAGTGGAAAGACTGTGATGATTTGAGTAGCAGTTAAATCAGATTGTTATGCTATTTCCCTGACCTATTTTTCCAGTGCTGGTTGAAGGCAGGGCTTGGTATGGCTTTGCTTGTGACACTGCTGACTAGAATAGACCAGAGAGTCGCACAGCAGGTGCCTGCAGTGGAGCTGTCATGCAGGTTAGGGCTGAAAGGATAGAGGTATGCACAACCACTTCAGATGAATCGTGCGTATTTTTCAGTCACCTGTGGCCAGTACTTTTGTCAAGCGATGCTTAATTTTCATCTTCTGTAGTGATTTCAGTAGGGTCTGATTTTGGTCACTAGGCTGCAGGCTGCTTTGAGACAGGGCCTGTTTTGTTAGTGTATGTTTGTTCATCAGTGGATAGTGTGAGCCCAGTCAGAGATTGTGGTTTCTAGAAGTTTCCCTGAGCTCAGTTCCACTGACAGCTGCTGATTCTCTTCATGTGTGTACCAAAACCAACCACTACCCCTGGCTTTCCTGGTGGTAGGACTTCTTTAAGATTTCTTGAAAGCAAAATTACTCCTATAGACAGAACCCAAGTTGTGTGATGCCACTGTATACTTTAGAAGAAATGTGTTAACAGATTGGTCTGCTGAAAAGCCTCTCTCTGCATTGTAAGTAAAAAAAAAAAAAAAAAAAAAGGGAAAAAGAAAATATATCTTTAAGTGTAATGTGTTAAGACTGAGCATAGGCATTAGAAAGTAGAAAAATACTGCTAAATGCAAGTCAGCCTTTTGTAAAACTAGAAAAGAAGCTAGCAGATATACTTGTTTGTATAAAAAGTTACAGAGAATTGTGCAATGGAGAGACAAGAGAACTTTATAGTTTGTTTGGGTAAGGAATAATCGAATTGGGTGAAGCAGTTTTTACAATATCAGAAAAGGGCTATAATTCCTTAAGGGATGTCATGCACCTTTCTGGTATATAACCCTCTAAGTGCTTCCATGGGGATGTGCCGAAATGCTAGTGAAGGGGAAGAGAGATAATCTAATTTCAGGTAACTTAATCAGCATGGTATATAACCAAGCTAAGGGGTTCGTAAATGTGTTTAATATTCATTGACTGTATGCATGCAGAAAACAGAAACAAAATTGCTTTTTCAAAAGAAAGGTTTGCAGAAGCCTGGCTGAAAATGTAGCCCTTAATAAGTATAGTTGTTAATCTGTTTTATTTTATATAAGCTTTTATACTGTGCTTGTCACTGTATTTGAAGCACCTTCCCATAATGTGTTAAGCACAAAGATTAACATCTGTTGTAAGTTATTTCTCCTCTTGTCCTTTCCCTTTGGGAAGAAACATATGCAGCTGAGAATTTTAGTTAGGATTTGTTTTTATCAGTTTGCTTATTTTTAATAGGCATGTTACTATTAATTGCATGCCACTATATGTTTCTGTCAGAGGAGTATAACATGGAAAATGTTGTAGAAAGTAATGAGGTTTTTGCCCTTAATTCATAGAAAAGAAGGTTGAGATGCCTGTCTGTATGAGGATCAGCCTTGCTGTAGAGAATCCCTGCACCTTGCTGTTTCATACTAAGTCTCTACAGAGGGAGCTTTGAAGATGGGGATGAAAACATGGTACTATATTGAAAAGTCTGTGGGAATCTCAGTTATGCACTAGTGGATAGGTTTGATAAGTGGCTGAGAGAGGCATGGACTTGCTGGAGCTTGTGGAGTGTTCCACAATGTGTATTTTACACTGCTGTAGTGCAGCCAAGACAGATGAAGGTATGACTAAGGTGGTGCAATAAGAACTGTTCCTTGTGAATAGTGGTATGCCAGAGGTTGGCAGTGACAAGAAATCTGGTCTTCTGCAGAAAGATAAATGTGTATGGTGGACAAAGATAAACATGTATGGTGTATACAGGGAGACTACGCCCAGATGCAAATTTTCCAAAGTACCTCCCTCTTAACAGAGAAAACTGATCAAGGGTGGTGGGGAAGAAAAAGCAGAACTGGCTGTTCAGATCCAGTCAGTGTCATGAACATTTTGAAAAGGACCTCCATGGAAATCAGATCTCCATGTTAGTCTGCACATAGAAGCCTCAAGTACCCATACAACCTCCCAGAAAATATTCAAGCTGTTTTAACACCTGACATAGTGTGTTTTTTCTAGATGAAAAAGCTCATGTTTCTCCACATCAAATGCTGCTTTGCAGAGTATCAGAAAGATGAGAAGTGTCCTCTCTATCCATTGACACCATTTGCATTCATGCGAACAATGTGGCTTCAGATCTGTGTCTGGTTTGGATCTGGACTGTCGTGCCTTTTTGAGTCTCTGTGCCATTTGTACAAGCTTGCAGTGGGCCTCTGGCCAAATGAAAGGCAGGTAGGAAGGTCTTCTCTGTCTTCAATACCTCAGCATAGGCTTGGAGGAATTCACTGCACTGCTTCCTGTCCCTAAAACCTTCATTTTCATCTGGTATCTGAGGTTTTTGTGTGCTTCCATCTTGGTCAGGCTGTCAGCAGACAGAAATTATTTTTGTCATTCTTTTCAGTATTATTTTGTCTTTCAAGTTTTTTTATTTTGGCTAGTAAATGAGTCAAATCATTATAATGTGCCATTATTGTTGTCCAGAAGCAGGAAAAGCTTTTGAAGTGATGGATGGTACAAAGCAGTGGCATCCATGGTCTTTGAAGTGACGCCAGAGTTTGAGTCCAGTGAATGCTGTGTGGATTAGTCCAGAGCTTGCCTATGAAAGTATACGGGTAGGAGGAAAGCAAACAGATGTTCACTCGTTTGTGCCTAAAGGCTTCATGGACACTTTATATTTAAATTGAAGTAACTTAATCATTGATGAGTATCTGTGAGAGAAGCAAGCTGACTTGTAATGCTGAAGAGTAGAAATGGAAGTAAGTTATTGACTGGTGTGTGTAATCGCAGTCTTGCTTTTATATTTCTATTGTAATCCTGAACAATAAGGATTAAATTCTTTCCTCAGAGGCACATAGATAACTGCATATTCAAGGACAGAATCATTGTGCAGAAGGAAAAAAAAAAAAAAAGCATAAATCCTTGTCAACTTCAACCCCTACTTGTTATTTTTTGGAATAATATTGATTTTAATTTGCTGGTTTAATGGTAGTTTTCCCCTTTGCAAATGGAAAAGAGCCACTTAATGAATCATCAACTCAATAGCAGCAATGCCAAACCAGAAAATACAGGCAGTATAGCGGAGGAGAAAATGTAGATTTCATTAGCAAAAGTCATTCAAGTTCCTGTGAAAATACAGTTTTGTGTTCAAAACACTGATAACATTTTTAATAAAGAACTCCCACCTGACTGCCTTATGCCAACAAACACAAAAAGCAGAGCTGGCAGATTCCCACACAAACATCCTTCTCAGCAAAACTTCCATTTCTGTAGTATCAAGCAAAGCTGAAGGAGAGAAAAACTAAATGAAATAGCTTTGCCTTCTTAAAAATTGCAAAGGAGTTATATTATCTGTGTGTCGCCTTTACCCTAAAGTTGGCTCTCCATGACTAACAAATTGAAATAACAAAGCTCTGTAGTTAGTGTCGAGTGGAAAATGTCTGATGTAGTGCATGTAATCTGAATATGTGTGAAAATACCACAAAGTGATTGTTGGGTTGCATGACATGTAAAATGGGGGACTAGGGTTTGTTTCGAGGTGCTAGTTTCAGTTCTGTCCTTACTGAAGTCTATTCAGATTTGCTGTTGGTTTCAATCAGATTAAGATTTCTTCCTTGGTCTTCACGGTCCAGAGCAGCAGGATTAGAAACATGGGCTGGAGAAGCTGCTTGAATTTCACCCTGCATTTCATATCATTTTTCTGTGGCTTCCCAGGCTAATATTCCACGTAGATGCTGAGGAGAGTCTTAACACTGTAAATGAACACAGGATTCACTGAACTAGGTCATCTTGCCTGGGGTTTCCTCATGATGCACACTGAAGAGTACCTTTATTTTTGTGTACCCCCATTAAGGGGAAGGAAGAAAAGTGTATGTGGATCTGTAATCACATGTGGTTTTAAATCTTCTCCCTGTGGCAAGAAAATAAACTGTGTTTAATTTGACCATGGTCTTAGACCAGGCTGAAGGTGATAGGAGCTTATCAGGAAAGGAATCAAAAGTCAACCAAAGCTCAGCTGGGCAACCTGGATTTTAGGGTGTGTCATTGCTGTGAAGTTACTCAGAACCTTTTCTTTTGCATTATTTTCATTGATTACAAAAAAAAGAAGGGGAGAGAGTCGATCCTCAGCTGGCATTAATAGACACAGCTTTACTGAAGTCAGTGTGCATCTGTTCATTCTGGTGAAGGATATAATTACCCCATATTGCACTCATTTTATCAGCCATTGCTAATGTTTTCTGTGTGATCCTCTAAAGCTTTTCAAGAATGAAAGCTCTGTCTGCTGCTCCCAGCACTTTGCCTCTGTGACATATGAATTGTGCCAAATCCATTTTGAGTTTTTGTTTTTAAGCTCTGAGTACAAGGGTGAAGTGAAAATAAAGTGTGAATAATGGCCTTTCTCTCAAAGGCAATGTGATATTGCGTTGAGCTGAAAAATTTACTTTCATACAGATCGGCCCTGCCAGTATGAAGGGCTGATTGATGCTGAGCACGATCCAGCTGATATCTGATATAGGGGAGGGGGAGGGCTCTTCAGTGTTGCTGACAAAGCTGTAACAAGATCCGGGGACTGGAAGCTGAAGTTAGGCAAATTCAGCCTCGCAATAAAACACCAGTCATGGGCATAATAAAGTATTATAACAGTTTATTGGGGCTCGTGATGAATTCATCATTAAGAAGTCTTTAGTATTTTCTTTTAAAATCTGTCTTCAGTTTCTGGGAGAAATTCTATGGCCAGTCTGTGAGCTGGAGGATCATGGTGATCCCTTTTGGTTTTGTGATTTAAGTGCACTTGTTAACTTCCCTTCTTTGCTAGGCTGTAAGGAGAACACATTTACCAGAATTGCCCTTAATAATTCTCATAGCACCAGCAGATCTGCACAGACATAACTGTTTTAATTAAATCCTGTCCTTTAGGACTAAGTAAGATTGCCCACAGAGATGGGAGGAATTGTGTGCTTTGCTTTCCTTGTCTTCCTTTCCCCCTATACTTGTTTGGGTTGGATCTTGAGGGCTTATTTTGTAAAAGGTTTTCTTTTTTACTTTCTTTTTCTTCACTACAGCATGGGAGCAGATGATCTGATGGGATGTAGCTCAGGAAATAGATTGCCCATGATCACAGTTGCCTTTGTCATTGGTGGCACACATCAGGCTCTCCCACCTCTGCCACTCAGCAGTTCGTTCACCACTGCGCTATTCAACAATTTGTGCTCTTGAGAGCTGCAACGATGTTTTGGTGTAATGGAAGCCTTTGGGCATTATATAGGGACATCTGCATGGAGCTTATTGATATGGGATATACAAGAAGTTGTATTAGTCACAGGAGCCGACTCCCTCCTGTTCTGAAACTCTTTGAAATAGATGTTGCTGAACAAAAGAGCACTCTGCATGTCTCACAGGATTGGGCTCCCTGTTACTTCCCTGTCTGAAAAGCAGACACCCCCCACCTAGTAAGTTCTTAGGTCCAGGAGTATCTTCTTGAACAGTGTGCTCACCTGCGGGCTATTTGGGAAGTACCAGGGGTGTCTGAATATTGCCACCTAAAATCGAATGTTTGTTATTGTGGATATTGAGGAAACTCAAGAAAAACACGGGTTTGTGAAATCATTACATTCAAGGAGAAGCTCTCTCTTCTCCTGCATTTAGAGCCCTGGTAGTATCACATTCTGTTTTGACAGCTGTCAGAAGTTAAATGAAAGATATTTGGGGAGAGGAGGGCTGAGCTACAGGAAAATTGTTATTTGTAGCACTCACCAACAGTTGCAGTTTTCACTTGGTAACATACATGCTGTCTGTTATTCTTCTTCTTTTCTTCTCTTTTGCTGAACTTTTGCGTCTTTTACCTCTGTGGCTCTTGTACTGGGGACTGGTGCCATCCAACCTGTGCTACTTTTAGTAGAAAATGTCTTTTTGATACCTTGCATGTGAAATGCAGTCTGCACCCTGCCCTAGTTTTTCTCCAGTTCTTCTTTGGTGACTCTCTACTTCCAAACTTCTGCTAGTGCCATTGTCCTCCTTTCATCTCCCAAACTTAAGCCACAATTTTGCCATGAGGAAAAGGAATTTATGCTATCTCTTTCCTTCATTTATTTTTTTCTTCCTGGCAAGTGCCATTTATTCTCACATATTACTGTAGCAGTTTGGTTTGAATGTGGAAGTCTGCTAAAGGTCTTTCACTTGGCTGTTTATTAAGTGCTTACACTTCGTGTTTATATTCAAAGGGAGAAGGTTCGTAGGTGTTTAGAGCACAAGGAGCTTCTGCTTTCTGTTTGGATTCATGCCTTTGGGCTGTGGAAATAAACATAATTTTAACTTTATTTTAGCTTTAACTCAAGAGCACCTGAAAGTTTTTGTGTAGTCAATCCTTTTCATTATTCTGTAATTGCAAATAAAGATGCTCTCACAGTGTTAGCTGAACTTGCCGAGGCTTTAGGCTGTGAGGACCGCTATACCTCCTTTGTATCACACGGTGGCAGAAAACGCCCGGCATATGTTCTTGTGCTGTACCAGCATGGTAAATCCTGTCAGCTATTTCAGTATGCAGCACTTTATAGAGAATATGTTATTTTGGAAAATAAAATCTGTTTAATTGCCTGTGCAGGAAGAGTTTATTTTATAGCAAAGTAACATGCATTCATCCACAACTTGCAGAATGTGTATTATGGGTGTGTACAGGATTCACAGAGGTATTACATCTGACAGTCAATATATGTATTATATATATATGTAATAGTCTAGAAAAGATAATTATATAGCTGGAATATATATAGGCATTTAGTTTTAATTAGCCTTTTGATTAAATATAAAAGTGCAGTTATGAGTGACAGATACAGTAGATCCTGGTAGACTACATTGACAGTTTTTGGCTAGAAAAACTCCTGAGCTGATTTTTTTGTCAGACTTGATTCTTTCTAAAGATCTCAGTGACTGTTCTATTGAGTCTTTGATCTGAACAATTTCTTATTCTCTCTCTCCTTCTTCCTCTGAATATATGTGCTTATCTGTGTATTTACAGTATTTCTGTTGGTAACAGATGTTATATTAATTTACAATAAAATGATTTTTTTTTAAGGAAAGGTGGTAAAATTTTGATGTTAGCAAAACAGCTAAGAATGAAATTTGGATTTTTTTTTTTTTTTTTTAGCCTTGGTAATACATTTTAACTGTATTTTGCCAACCTTCTCAGACTTTTTTTTTGAATAATGATACTATTTCTGTGTATGTGTCTCTGAGCACATGAGCATGAGCAATTTGTTAAAGGCTTACATATGAAAGACTTATATAAGATATAGAAGAGAAAGGATATTTTGTGAAAATATAAAAGTAGATATTACAAGATCTGCTTGTATAACTGATTCTGGTACAGACATGAACAAGGTGCCTTAAATATCACGTCTCCTATTGCACTGAGCTGTTGTTTGTGTTAGAAGCCTTAGTTTTGCAGAATGCCTGGGCCAAGATGGGTTTAAACCAATCCTCTGTGCTCTACTTTAGAAAATAAGACCATTAAGCTAATTATAGACTCCCCTTAAACAATTTGACCAGGGTATTTGTCTGGTATCTTAACTAAATAAATGAAATAATCATTACATAAAGTGATTGGAGAGAGGGAAAAGGTAAAAAACCCCTCAGTTACTGTCAGTGTATCTTGAATATGATTAGACCTAGTTTAGCATAGTTTTGCATCATTTCACAGTGGGTCTATGAGACCTCCCAATGTTACCCCAAAGTTGTGAGCTGAACACGGCAGCTGCCTGCCTTTGTCATGATTCTGCTGTAGGACCTCGGGCAAATCCTTCTCTTTTCTCTTCTTCGGCTCTGTTTCCTTTTTCACGTTCCATCTACCTTGGTTACTGACAATTTAGACACTCCTGAGCAGGACTGTGCCTCCAATACACATTTGCACTGCTTGTAGGTTTTAGGATTCTATTGGCAATTGCAGACTGAGTTATGAAAACACAAAGAGCTTGCAGTATGCATGTTGCTGCCCTCAATATTTGCTGTGGGGACAAACAGGTACATCTCTCTTTGTCGTGATAGAGGATGATGGCCAGCCTTAAAAGATGGTTTTCTGCACACCAGTAAATCCCCGTGTTTTCATTAAATGGCTTACTTAGGCTGCTTGGCATCATTGGAAGGGCTCCTGTAGACTAGAGTGCAGTGACACAGGCAGCTGTTTCCCATGTCTGTCTGTTACAACTTGTCATTTTGTTTCACAGTATGGAAGGTGCGAGAAGTGACAGGACTAAATAAGCACAGAGGGAACCGACTGTTTTATCTGGCCGTGCTAACGAACAAGCTGGGAGTGAAGTTAACTTCACGCGAAGCAGTTTAAATTATTTATTTTCAATCCTAGAACTGTACTTAACATGTTTGTTAAGGCAGAGCCATGTCAACAGGGTGACATTAATTACCCCACTGGAAACACATCACATTAGCTGAAAACAATTGTTTGCAGCTATCATTCATGGCTCTGGGTAAAGCCACAGCCTTCACAGGTCTTGGCAAATATCTTCCCCTTCCATGCGTGGAAGTTCCTTCTGCATCCACTCACAGCTGCAAATGAGATCTTTACTTACAGCAACAAAATACGAAGTTTGATAGTTGTGAGTTTCTTTCAGTGAGATGAGTGGTTGCATGATTGATGTCTTCTCCATTAGACATGGCACATCTTAAAAATGTGAGGATCTTCGTCCACTAATACACCAGTATAAGTGCATTTACTTATGTCCTGTAAGTGCTTTCCCACAACTCCCTTAATGATTCAGTTCCCACTCCTTAATTCATAGCAAGAGTGTTGTGCCCTTCAGAACAGGAAATTACTGTGTCTGGGGTTTCCATTCTTTGCAAAGGCTTTGGCTTAAACGTCCCTACTGACAACTGGATGTGACTTGAGTAGCATTTGTATGGATGTGTGCTAATAAAAGTGAGGAATTGACTTTTTCCTCCATTCTTGTTCAGCATTGCAATGAGTTAAGGACTTCGAAATGACCCAACTGAGGAGTGCTGGGAATATATGTACAAGTAAATGGGTGGCTGGCTACTTTGAGTTGCTACATTATATTTTTCTAAATGCTTCTCTTCCATGATTAATGCAAGTAGGGGTTCTACTGGGAGAGTGCATGTGTGCAGTATTTGTTCATTATGGTGTAAGGCTGTGCTTGATAACTTCTAACTCTCTGTTTGTAGGTTAGGCCAAAGACCCTGATTCCAGACAGCCTCCCTATCTCCCCATGCAGAGACCAACCTTCCAAGCAGCCTCCTACCTTCCAGAAGGCAACTGTAGTCAGCATCAAAAACCCCAGCCCTGCCCTCCCGACTGCCAATAACACTGTCAGCCATGTACAGACACCTAACAGCCAGTCACAAAGTGTCACCGAGCCTGCAGCTATTTCATCACCTCTGAGCAGTGCAGGTGTGGCATACGCCATCATTTCCACCTCCCCCAACAATGCAACTCCTATCAGCACCAGCGCGACTGTCTCTGTGGTCAACGATAGCATTAAAGTACAACCACTCCTCATTAGTGCCGACAGCAAGGTAGGTTCTGCTTTTCATGGCATTATTTTTGGTTATCAAGCACAGGAATTACATTGCAGATATAAGCAGAATATTCCCTTGGGAGTGCACAGCCATGTGCAGGGTGGTGTCAGGGATTGTTGTTGAAGAAAATAATCAGAAAGCAATGGGAAAATTCTTAGGGGGACACATGGATGCTGGTAGACATCTATCTGTGTATAAGCATATTTTTTAGTGGGAACAAAATGCATCATTATGTAGCCTGACATTAATAGGACCATATGATCTTCCATTTCCTTAAACCAATCCTCACTAATAATATCCCTGAATTCTGTGCAGGCTCAAATTTCCTATGGACTCCCTCTTCAATTTTACAGTGATCCTAGTTATATTGACTGACCCCGGGGGAGTATATCAAATAATCAGGCAATCCCTTCTACAATTCCAGGGGAAGACTAAATGAAATGCGAGCTCAGGATTTCAAAATTGATCAGCAGATAAATCAGTAGGAAAAAAATCCCCAAGTTCCAAGTCACTTGTTTCTTCTTTGTACTGCTTTTCAGCTTTGAAATACAAGAACTTCACCACTATTTTACCAGAAACAGATTCGATAAAAGCTGACAACATACCCAGCAGACAGTCACTATAATTTGCTACTTTGGGTCTTGTTGGCAGCACAGGTTCTCATACAGTACTAAAAAAGAATACATGATGTAGTATGGCTTTTGAGGTAAATAAAAGCAGGCACTTTTCTCCACTTCTCTAACATAATTTATTTTTCTGTTACTTAAACTGGATGCTACTTAAGAAAACCATCCCTTCTTATGCTCTTGAATCTTCTAGAGTGACTGAATTGAGATAAAGTATCTAACAATTAAATACATTGATTGAAAGCTAGTAGTGAAATAGATGGAGAAGGCCCAGCATTCAAATCCAGTAACCTTCCTCAAGCAGGTGATCTTGGGAAGATCTTCCATAGTCCTTCATGAAGGTTTGGTTATGGGTATAAAGTCACATGCATAGTTCTGTGGTCAGAAATTGTCCTTCATTCCTTTTAGTTTAATAGCTTCTAAGATAAAGTTATATTCATCGTGTAAATCTTCATGTGGTAATTCAAATATGAGCAGCTGGTGATACTAACATACATGCATGTATAAGAGATCTGTGTTGAAATTCCAATAGGTGCTGAACCAGAACTATTTTTAATTTAGACCACATATAGGCTTTTTTGTTTATGCAAAACTGAACATCCACTGCTCATAACACATAAATGCTGAGGACTGAAGTCTGTTCTCAGTTACGTATTACTGAGGAGTATCTTCCTTCCCATCCACATGTGTTTGTTCTGAAAAACACTGGTATGACTGAAATCAGGCTGTGGTTTTGAATGTGTAATAATCCTATCTTTTCTATCTGTATGCAGAATAAAATCGAAGGAAAGACCTTAAAGTCACTGACAACATGAGTGCTAAAGCTAGGCTTCTAAGTCAGCTTCAGAAGTCCTCTAAATAGAAAGTGTCCTAATTTTCAGAGGCACTGAAAATTAGGCTTAAACCTTAGGCTGCAGTAGGTTTATAATGCACCAATAAAAATTAATTTTAAAAAACTTCAGTATGAATTTAGAAGCCTAACCTAGGAATCCAGGTTTTCATATATATTTTTGGCTTTTGACTTGCATTTGTTGTCCGCAGGGGTATCAAGTAGTCTTCAAAGAAGAATCAGTGCTTTCAGGCAGAAAAATCAAGTTTCGTATAGTGAATTCTCTCATTTCTACATTGTCTTTTAGGTTATCATTATTCAGCCTCAAGTCCAAACCCAGACAGAAAGTAAAGTGGAGACAAAGAAACCTCCTGAAGAGTCAGCTCAGGGACCCCCTGCTACCAAAAAGAAAAAGGAGGAAAATCCAGAGGTGATTTATTTATTTATTTTTAATAAGTGAGCCACAGTATAGTTAAGTTATGGGATCTAGGTCTGAGCATTTTTCTGTGTGCATATGTAATTACTGCATTTGTGCTCATGGTTCTGCCAGCTATTCATCTCTCTACTCAATCACTGCAATGGGGGTGATTTTTCCTTCCAGTGAGGGGCTCTGACAAATTTGGTTTGCATCATTCAGACCTTCCAATGTCACAGAATGTAAGATTTGTAGGTGTCGTAGTAATGTAGGTGCCTTGTGTGGGTACTGCTGAGTTTCTTTTTAAAGGTGTGTACAAACTTAAGATACTTTCTTTTATGTTACCAAATACATATAATTGGGTTTACAGGTTGTGTATGAGGTTGAATTAAAATTTCTTTCATAAGCTGAGCTTTTACATCTTCTTTGTAATGAACACTGCAATTTTTATATTGTATTTAACCACACAGTTTCTTTCATTTACTGTGTATGTCTTCCCACATGTACAGGGATTCTTTCTAGCCTGAAATACATTAAAGACCTTTAAACTGAGTTAGAGAGTAGAAAGCAGGTTATAAGGTTAAATCTCTTTCATGAATTGTATTTGTGATGTAAACTAAAAATATAAATCAGAAGTACGTATAGAAATGGGGTCTCTCTATAACATATGTTTTTTGACTAGATGTATTCACATTAGATCGTGCGTACTTTTGTGGCAATTTGAGAAGTTATACAGACTGAATCTACTTCTGTTGTGGAAATGCTCAGCTATGTGAAATCTTACCCTTACTAGTCTAATAAATGTGCAGCACAAAAGCACCCTTGGAGCTGTAGATTTAAGGAGGACTATTACAATATAAATTTATAATGTTACTTGAGGCACATGGGTGGTCATTTGTTTTACCAGTTTAAGAGGTTGGTATAGTTAAAACTGTGTAAGGATAATAGTGGCTTTTAAACTAGAATATCACAGCCTTATGCAGAAGTTCTGCAGAACTGCACTTAGGAAATCTCCCAAGTTTAAAATCTGACCCTCATATGAACCTCCATTGCCCATATGAATCTCCATTGCCACCAAATGATGGGATTGCAGAGTCCTGTTTTGTTTAGGGAGGTATTTCCAAAAGATTATTTATTTTGTAGCACCTTATAGGCAGAAAGACTAGTAGATCCCACTTAAAAACAGAATGCTAGAAAAAACATAATTTTTTCTTTGCCTGCAACTTATCACCATAGAAAGAATATCGAGCAAAAATCTTCCTTAGAGATGCAGAAAGAGGCCATAGGACTGGGCACACTTTTTGGTGTAGCAGTCGCAAAGTTAATGAGCTTTTCATGAAATTACTAACTAGAATATCGTGACTACCTTTCTGGTAACCAAGAGCATTGGTCGTACTATGTATACTGCAGTATTGGCAAGCACAGTTTTCTGGGTAGAATGCTGAATGCTGTGCCCTTAAGTATGATGGTTCTTTTCTTTTCAAAGATTTGTTTCATGGCCTTAAATAGGTGTAGAGTTAATTTCTTTTGTTCTTTGAAAGTAAACTTTAGTTGATTATCATGTATTTATGCAATTAGTGTAATTAGAAGTAACAGCATAATTAGTGTAAACACATGTAATGACGTAAATAGAACATGTAATTACAAAATGAAATGGTTTTGTAAAAATCTTTGTTTCGCTTCATGAAAAGACATACTGTGCATTTCTAAAAGCACTCATGGCTTTTAAACAGATGATTAAATTTAAGACAAAGAGTAACAAAGATACCATAATATTTTTTAGAAGAAAATAAGCTCTCTAGACACTTCTCTTCATATTTGTATTTATCTTCAAAGCACAAAACTGAGGCAGGAACTCCAATATGGCTCTACCTAAATGTTAGTCATGACAGACTGGGAGTTAAGAGATTCAATTGAAAATTTAAAACAAACCAGAAATAACCAGATTTACCAGTAGTCAGGAATCCCATATGCAGTTACTGAGTGTACCTAAAGGAACAGAAAAGTGAGGATAATTACTGTGGTTTTGTTCATGGTTTGGTCATTCTGCTGGGAAGCCACGAAGCTGATTCTGGACACAGTTCCTGCAATAGGTATGCCTTTTACACAAGACAAAGATGCCTCCTTTCCCAAGTACATCATTATTAGACTAAACCAAACCTCCTTAGGTCTGCTGTGTTGCAACCAGGATGCCTGGATGTGTGACTGTGCAGCGGCTTTCCCAGAAGCAGGATGGAGGCTCTCAGCCACCCAGGGTGTCCCAGGTCCAGTGGTCAGAGCCCTCTCCTGGTATATGAGCTGGGAGAGTTCAGTCCTCCCAGGGCTGAGGAGGGTCTGGAGAAGTGGGTCACCCTCTCCCTGCCATCAGCAGGGGTCTGTGAGGGATGGAGGCCAACAATTGCCTACCTAGTGATGGACCTTCTCCCACCAGAGTGACTTCTGCAAAGAAATGAGGGAATTAACTCAGGGGATCTTCTCATATGGGGAGCAAGTGCTTGGGAGGTTGGGGTTTTTTTATGGTTTTGGTTTTTTCATGGTTTTGGTTTTTTCTTAGAAGAACCTGAGTTCAGCACAGAAACAAAACAGAATTTTTCCCCAAATGTTTTACTTTTAAAAATTTTTATATTAGTAAATTTTTATATTTCTGCCAACATTTTCCAGGATGTTCTAGCAGATGTTATTTAAAAGAAAAAACGTTGCCATAAATGCTGGTTATTTAGCTAACATTTAGTGTTAATATTTAGTGTTATTAATCCCACCTAAGAAAGACAAGAGAGACACATTGCAATTGTGGACTAAATGGTAGCGTTAGGCTGGGATTGAAAATCTGGAGAAACCAAAGCCTCAGTTTTATGGATTCCTGTGTAGAAGAGAAATAGAAACAATACAAACTCTGTGATATTTGAAAAAAAAGCATTGCAGTGGAAGTAATACTTTGAGTTGAATGTAGCGAGCTACGTGAGTGTGAAATGGCAAAGCCCATAAAAACAAATATGCTGTTAATATAATATGCTTGTTAAAAAGAATACTCCTTCTACTGTTTTTTTTTTTAAAGGAACCATCTTTCAAATGTCTGTAAAAGCTAACCCTTCCTGTGCTTAATAGTGAGATAATTATCACGTCCATTTATGAAGGCTCTTCATATGTTAAGCAAGTATGCTGTCATTACATTTAATTAGATATGTATTCAGATGATTTTATCATGAAGAGAGGAAATTGTTTAGCAAACATTCCAGTACTCAAATAAGTTTAGATGTCAGAAAATATATGTTCCCCTACAGTTTAATCTTTGGGTAATACAGGCATTCTGCGCTCCGTTGGGAAAATACAATTGCACATTAACCATTCCAACTTTCTGATTCTATACCTAAATGTTATTACTTTTCCTCAGAGTGCTGAGATGCATCCTGCCACAGACTTACTTTTTGGTGGGAGTGAAGTGAAGCTTGTAATTCTACTCAGTTGGCTAATTTTCTTCTCAGATCTGCACAGTGGATATCGGATCAAATATTCATCTTTCCCTTCAGGTGTGGAGCCCCCACTGTGTCTAGCTGGTGGTTTAGACATGTAAGGAGTGAACATTATTGAAATCAAGGTCTGACATGCAAATGAACGCATGTGCTTGTCATTACCGCTGTTACGGAAGGCAGAAATATAGAGTGAATATATCTAAATTGCCAGTGATGAGATTCTACATCACCATTTTTTTAATCTACGGGGAGAGTTACATGCCAGAAAATCGTGGAAAGAAAATATTCCTGTCTTATGAGGTAGTTAGTTCACCTCTTTGACAAAGATATTTTCACAGATACAAGATACAACAATAAATGACCAGTTCTGACCTTCAGACTTTGAAGAAACCACCCCATAGCTAGATCTTTTAATCTATAAAATAAGGGTGTACTTGCTTTCACAATTTCACTGTGTGAAAGTCAGAACTGCAAAGGAAGTGGTAGTTCCAGTGACTTACTAGTTCATTTAATCCTGAACTGAAAAGTTGAATCATTAGGCTTTCACAGAGCAAGAAGGTCAAACTAATTTTGACTTGGAAGTGTTGAAACATCTTCTCCTGACACTTCTTTGGCTGAAACAGAATGTTTTGACCTTCTACTGCTTAAGCACTGTATTTTAGTTTGACCTAAATCTACACATTTTGTTTGTGGTGAGTATGATAATTGCATCTTCTTTAATTGCTTTGTCAGAGTTGGATTGTGGGCTTTGCTTGCTTGGATTTCCTAATAGCTTGGGGGTCATAGTCAGATTGTCTCTCATGTGGAATTTCACCTCGTGAAAATGCTGCTTCGGATAACATGATCCAACACATTGTTCAGCACACCAGAAAGAGAAAGAGATCCCCAAGGCCCCACAGTACCACAGATGTGACTCAAAACTGAGCTCAGTTCAGTTTGGGCTTGAAACAACACAGCAGAATCTCAGTTTTCCATCAAAAAGATGGAATAAAAGCTTCAGCAAAATGTTTTCCACAAGGAAAAATTTCCTAATGAAAGATCACTGGCAGAAAGTTTAAGGTCTGCTCTAGTACTTCTCCTGTTAGTGCATTTGTATGTTCTGAAGATTTGTTAGTATGAAGATGTGTTTTGTGCATATATAGTGTACAGGAGTTCTGAGTAATATTTTAGATCAGATTCCTCACTGCAAAATGAGTTCACCAGTGCAGCAGGAGATGTTTGTTCACTTCCCATTGAGGGAAAAGATTGGATCAGTGTACCTCTTCATGATTCATGCACATGATATTCTTTCTTTAACTTGGGAAGAGAAACTTTTGAAAGTTTTTTTGGGGAAGGGACTTTCAACATGCTTCAGATGTCTTGTTCAGTGATGTAAAGTTCAGTGGAAGTGTATCATACTTTGTTTTACTTCATACAGTTTGCTTACATCCAATATAAACAGTGCCAGTTTCAGATAGTAATAATAATACGCCATTACTTTTCTAAAGAGTGGAGTAACAAAGCAGGTAGCTGCATGAAATTGACTTGATTGAATTGACTGAATTTTGATCATGCGCTGTATAAAATCATTAGTCATACAGCATTCGCTTCATAGGTCTCTGAACTGCTAAGGTTCATATAGCCATACAAGTAGGCCATGACTGCCCAGGCATATTTGAAGCAAATCTTCAATTAAAGTTCTTTGCATTACAATGCATTTAAATAAGATATATTTCTAAAAGGCATTTATTGGGTTTATCCTGTCAATGCTAGATTTATATATTTACATACTTCTACCATGATTGTTGTAGTAGAAAATCTAACCCCTGTTTACTTTTTCTTTAGAAAATTGCCTTCATGGTAGCATTAGGACTGGTTACAACAGAACATTTGGAAGGTAAGATGGCTTATGTTGTTTTACTGTTCAATTTTTGAGTGAAATCTTTTTGCAGCAAGAGGAATTGGTGATTCTGCCCTCCGAAGGGCAACGAAAGATCAGGCGAAATGTTATCTATGCACAGTTGTGCTTCTCAGCCTCAAAATAATGGGTGACCTTACTTTGCTCTGCCTCCCATCCCATTACAGAGCTCAAGCGGCATGAGAACTGGCTCTGCAGCCAGCACCAGCAGGCTTGGCAAAAGGAGGCGTTTGGGCTAACTTGGTCATCATGGTCCTTTAGAGGATGTTAACAACTGAGGATGATAGCGAAGCAAAAAGCCTGCAAAGGCTCTGACCAGCATTGATCTGGTTGAAGAATCAGTGAGGTTCAAAGATGTTTACCCTCATCTTGTGTAGCAAGCATGCCCTCTCTTTTTCCCCCGTGTGAGATGGACTTTCTTTTTTTGAGTTAATCATCTGTCATCTCTAGAGTTCCACAGAATAATACATAAAATAGTGAAAATCTGGCATTTGTATTACAAGATTTTAAGCAAATTAGAAAACTGCCTCTCACAAAGATTTTCTTCCCTTCATTTCCCCCCATTTAGCCAGAAAATAAACAAACTTCTAGTCTCATCCTGCTTTTGAGTGAGCTGCTAAGCGTGCCTTCCTAAGCTTCTGAATATGAGTTCAAACAAATATTGCACATAAACTAAATGCAGTATTGCATAGTGTTCAATTTACTTTTCCAACCTTCCAAAAACACCTTGCAAGAGTTAGCAGATCTGTACCTTTTTTTGCCTCAGCTTTGTTGTTCTGAATGCATAGATGAGAAAGATAAAAAGAGTTTGTTCAGCAAGTTTGCCATGTGGTGTTGGTTGAGTTGGGGGTTTCTTGGCAGAGTGGGTTAGTTCTCATAGTTAGCTTTTTTAATCAAAAATTCTACAGCCTGATGTATATATTATATGCTCAGCTAATACAAGTTGGTGTGGTTCCACAGGTATAAGGAGAGAATGCTTATGTATGTGTCAGCTGACAATGATTCTTGGTCACATAAAATTGTAATTACCGTTGACATTTACCACCCATCCCATGGACAGCAAAATCATAGAAGCATAGGATCAACTTGATTGGAAAAGACTTTTAGGATCATCAGGTCCAACCATTACCCCAGCACTGCCAAGTCCACCACTAAACCATGTTACCAAGGACCTTATCTACGCAGTTTTTGAACACTTCCAGGGACAGTGATTCCACCATTTCCCTGAGTAGCCTGTTCCAATGCCTGAGCAACCTTTCAGTCAAGAAATTTTTTCTAATATCCAGTCTAAATTCTTAGGAATTTCCAGTGCACTAAATTTAAGTTTTACATGCTTTAGAGTTAGGCACGTGCTTAGATACTTTGCTGACTCAAGAGGTATCTACCATTTTACAGCTTGATTTCTTTTTAGTGAGATTCCATGTGCTTCTGCTCCTTGGTTTTAAGAGAGGTTGTAAATTAGGCAGAAAACAGAATCTTAATTGTAAAGTCTTTTCAATATATGGAGCAAGTTTTCTGTGGATCTTGTTGCCCTTTTTCAGTGTCTTTTCTCTTTAAATCTGCATTTTGGAACATCATTTAATGTCCCAGTGACTGAGAATTTGAAAGCGGTTTAGAGAAACTTTAAGCCATCAGCCTTTTTAATCCCTTAATGGAGTGAAATGGAAATTAAAAAGCCACTGCAATTCTGGGAGAAGATTTATAATGCAAAAAGTGCAAATGATGACTGGTTCTTGTTTTCTTTGTCTAAGGAAAATAGGACAACATTTGAAATTATGCTGAAGTGCAAGTTATGCTTAGAACAGAGAGAAATTAATTTTGAATAATTCTTTACCCTTTGATTTTATTGCAACTAATAAATTGGTTTTGTGGATTTAATGCTTATGTTCAAAACACCAAGTCCTGCTCTGCTCTGTTTGTTCTACAGTAAGTGCAGAGACACATATTTTGAACCTAACTGCTACAATACTAATCCTGCAGAATCAATTCTTTCAGGCAAATTCACTTTTTATATTGCTACTAGAGTTAAATAAATGGCTCCCACCAAGAGCTATTTACTATGGAAAGGGTATTTCTTCATGAGTATTGGTGATTACAACTGTCAAAAATACCCTTATAGCTTTCAAATGCTAAAGGTTATTATTTTAGTGCTATGTCATATTTACGGTTAGCAGCCATTGCTATTTATCAGAAAGCAGTGGTCATTACACAGTTCAGTTTATTTTAGTACTTCTAATGTATTTCTCAATTTCCCGTTTTTGGAATTAAACTCTATCGAGATTGGGTCATTAAAAGCTTATTCACTTAGTTGTCAGTAATTCACAATGTTACTGCTTTTCTTCATTTTATTCATTAATTTTGCAGTGAATGGCTATGATCCACTTCCATATGGATTTCTCTATCAGCCTAGTAGCCTTTCCACTTAATGTCCAGAGGTTTCTCTTACTGGGAAAAGAGCTCTGTTCTGCAGAGCCTGAGTGTGAGGCATGTTTTGAGGAGTTTACCAGTAAATTAATACAGCTGCTTCCACTGACTGACATTCTGCAAGGTACAGCTTTCCCTGAAGATGAATCATCATTATGGGCCTCATAGAATGACCACAGAGAGTATTTACTGATGAAGGCAGCAGCTCATTGAAGCTTTGCCTCCAACAAAAAGCTGGTTTTGGATTTATTCATCTCTGTCAAATGTATTACAGTTTAGAGGCTTTGTTTTTTCTTTCTGAGTTACATTTTTTAAATTAATAAACTAAGGAATAAAATAACCCAATCTTGTGATGGAGTGCATGGTTGTAATGTGTTAAATAACTGTCCCTAGGCTATTGGAACACCTTTTAGCATTACCATTGTGTAGAAAACCAAAAAAAACAAAAACAGAAACAAAACCAGAAACAAAGTAGATAGAAAGCAAAACTTTAGTCCAGGTCATTCTGAAAATGCACATCTTGATTTACCATAGCAAAATAAAACCCCAGAAATATTTCCATTTGTGTTACTGGAATGTTTTAATTGGTTAAAAAAATACTTGCTTTATTAAGCCATGTTTTGAAATGAACACAATATAGCAAAAGTAACACCTAACAAAAGATTGTATACCAGTATATATATGCTTTTGTTCTATCTTGGTGTGATCATCAACAGATGCACTCTTAGAGGTACATCTTATATCACAAGCATGGATATTCTTTGTTCACAGTTTCCATAAATAAAGTGCTGACATTGTGCTCACCCTCCCTGATGGCTGCATAGGGTGGAGTACATCTAGAGCTGTTTCAGTTCATTACTCTCTCTCTTTATTTCCATGTATTCCCACTGCTGTTACTTTCCCCCCGCCCCCAGCTTTTATCTCTGTACCCTAGCGATGCCTCTTCCAAAGCTGCATCCCAGGTATCTACCACACGTGTGATTCAGACTCCCAACAAATATTTCTGTTGCCTTGGTGAGTGCATGTACCAAAGACATTTTCTCTTAAACCTGGGACCCAAAAGGGCAGAGAGCTACAGATCCGTCACAGTTCTCTTGTGAAGACGCTTGTCCCAGTTATGGACACAGAAAGCTCTGCTGTGTTGAATTCTTTGTTTTTCTGGGCCAGTGACAAGTCATGATCTTGTATCCCTGTGACCACTTTTGAAAGACTAAGCCTGGGCTGCCCTAACTCCAGCGTTTTCCCCCCGCTACCACAAGGGTGCTGAGATGCTGCAAGCTTTGGATTCATTGACCACATAGGTCACACTATTGAGACAAAAGTAAAGAGTCAGCAGAGGGCCACTTCCTCTATTTCTTTGCCAGCATCAAGGCACATGGTTCCTCTGTTGCGACATCTCTGTCACCTTTTGGCCTTGAGAGCATTCCCCATTCTTGTAAAGAACTGACACTGACAGCAAGAGCAACCATCTGTTTTCTTGTGGCTCTGTGGCAAGCTACTGGATTCATGTCTAGCACTTACACTGCTGCTGAGGCCCAATTCCTGATGCCAAAGGGTCTGGAAGCTTCAGGATGGAGATTTCAGCATAGCCAAATGAATGTTTCATAGGAAATACTTTCACAGTGGAACAGAACTGTTAACCATACAAGACCCTCTGGTTTGGAGCCTGTGCAGCACTGAGGATGTTAACAAGATGCTGGCAGTGGTTGCAGCCATGGTGTTTATCGCGTATCTTGGAGCAGCCTTGGATCACACGTTTCTTGGTAGTGAGATTCTGTATAGCTCCCTGAGTCGCATGGCAGCATATGTCTAGTTCATGTCAGACTGTGAATACAGACCTGCCTGTACTCTTTCAATTGCCCCAGGAGAAAACACCTTCTGAGCATGTGAGGTAACATGTTCCTGTGCCAGGGGGAAAACTTAGCCAGAATATGCAAGTAGTTGCTCTTCTTTTTTTCTTGTCTATCCAGTTTCCTCCTGATACACCCGTCACTCCAAGAACAGCAGCTTAGCCAGTAGTCTTTTGTGAATGAAAAGTTTCAAATCAGTATCTTGGATCTCAGGCCAGTTCAAAATCCATGCAAAGTGTTGGCCTTGTGTCTGGAGACACTGGAACACTGTGTCCAAGACATAACTGACAATACTAATCCCACTTAGTGTAGCAAAGTTTAAAGTGGTACTTTAAACTTTTTTACGCTGTGGGGAGGTGATCAACATTTTGGAAGGGTTGCCTGGAAGCCAGAACTATGTGTTGGGAATCCAATTCCCAGGTATCTTAAGCATCCTAAAAGCTGGACTGTATCTTATAATTGAATTACAAGTGGGAGGTAGTGCTCAATATCCTGAAGGCCATTTTTGGGCACTGAGGATGTTCAGAAAGAGACCTCTTTAGTTCAGACATTGACAAAAAGATTTCAAAACTTCTTCAGAACCAGGTGGTGTCCTGAGTTTCTGTTGGCTGTGCTCCTGGTCCTCTCATTCTGAGAGATTTACTTAGATCCAGACAGAGGGGAGGTGCTACCATCGTGGGGACTCTCTGCCACCTCAGAGCAGAGCCTAAGCTTTGCCTTACAATATTCATGTGGGAAACATTTTGGAACAGAGCATCAGCCCAGCACACTTTATGTCATGGGATGGATTCTGGGTGTCTCTCCTTGCTAAAGTACGCCTGCTCATATGTTATTATCAAAATAAAAAGTAGGCTCTAAAATACGTAGTTGTAATAATCTCACCATTCTTAACTGATGTCAAGAGCTGGAAAAGAAATTCTGTATGATGAAAACAAAACCGTAGTTCAGATAAAAGTAGTATTAAAAATACAGATTTCAGTGGTGCAGGAATCCACTCACTCTTTCTGGGTGTGTTTACGGAAGTATGCACATGGCTAATTGTTGCTGAATGTAGTCCTCAGCAAGTACCCTCTTGAATAGGTATTACCGCTTAGTGGGAGGGAGTTGTCTTGTGTTTCACTCTTTTCTGAACAGAACTGCAATTTGATGAGCCCATCTCTGAGCTGCTGTTTCCAGTGACACAAATACATGTACAGCTCATAGCAACATTTTGCATTCTCAGGATCATGATGTTATATATTTTTGGATGCATAAATCATCATACCCTAGTTAGAGCTCAATCTGACCGTGCCATTTTAACCGTGCATGTTCTAACTTCCACAGAGGAAAAGTAGTGTAAATTAAATTTAAAAGGATCTTTATGCTTTCATCTGATACGAATTACAAGGTTTAACTGCTTTAAATGCTTCATTTTTGTTAATAGCAGACATTGATAGTATTTTGAAAGTTCTCTGTCGATGCTTGCTGAATATGTGTCTGAAGGGATCATAATAACAATCTTGTAGGGCAGCAAAAGTCCATCTTGGAGGAAGGTAAAAAAAAAAAAAAAAGCCTGTATTCTGAATCTTACAAGGAAAAGCTTATTAATGTCAAACCTTGAACTGCAGCAAATATCAATGCTGATGCAACCCAATTATACTTTAGAAACTGAAACTGAACACAAAGCCCAAGGGGTTGAGGGTAAGAGCATCTTGCTTAACAAGTTAGATATACATTTTTCCCTGATGAATGAGAAAAACACAATTCACATTTCTTTCCATGGTTACAGAAATCCAGAGCAAGCGTCAGGAAAGAAAGAGAAGAAGCACAGCAAATCCAGCCTACAGTGGACTCTTGGAAACAGAGGTACTTTATCATTCACTTTTTTATCACAGTTCTGTTTCATGTCAATAAAATGTTTAAGTGCTTCTTATTACAGAAGTATATATGAATGCAGAACCACACATTTACTTGTAAAGAGATACTGATGTAGAAAAGAAAGAAAAGATCTCTCAGTAGCTAAGCAACAGGTTTTCACCCCACAAAATCACTTGCTTCAAACTAGAATTTGTCTTACTTTTAATAAAGGCCAAAAGGACTAAATGAATGCAGGACCTAATTACTCTTTCACCCATGCAGACAGTCCCTTTAGGTCAGAACTGAAGAACAGAAGCACTGCATTATGTTCAAACTTGCATTGATATTTCTCTTTTCCTATGTGCCAAGTAATAAATGGAGAACTTTGCTTTTTTTTATTAGTGGTGTTCATAAAAGGGATGTGTTGGTTTAAGAATCAGTGTGCTCTGCAGGGGGTATGGAAGCCTGCATAATAAATACAATAATGCATAATTAAAAATAAAACGCTCTGGATAATGTCTGTTGTCTCTTACAGTTATGCTGTTACATTTATAGTAGTAGCAAGATGTGGTCCTACATAATATTGGGTTGCAAACCTGGTGTAAAGGCAGCATATAAATAGACCAAATATTTTCTGGAGTTGTTTTTTTCTTTCTTACTGAACTAATATATATGCATTTATTCAGCATATTAAAATTCCACCTTTAAAATTTCACCACAGTTTGGGGTTACTATTTGAACTTCTACAGGAATGAAACTGATTTGCAGCCAGCTCTCCATTTAAGCAAGTTATCTCTGTGTTCTGAGTTCTTTAAGCCTAAAGAAAGTGATTTTTTATTTTTATTTTTTTTTTATTCTTCTAATGAATTTAGGCTTTTATTTAGGTACAAGTGATGCAGAATTCTTGGTATGCCAACATTTCAGATTTCTGTGTTTGTTGGCAGACAGCAGACAGATGAAGCTAAGAAGAAACCCATTACTGTAGTCAAGCTGCTAACTGCTTGATTGTTCTTTTTATGAAAGTATTGGAGATTTTTATACTCCGGAACAGCTCTGGGCATTTGAATTCTTCAGAACTCATCAACTTTTCTCTAATGACCTCTTCAGAGCAAGTACGGATGTCCGTATATCCAGTTTTTAACACATTAGGAACCTTAGTCCTGCTAGCATCAAATTCGTAGTGTCTTCTCTTAGACCTTTTTGTCCCAGTGAGTTTATTAAAATACTTGCAGCAGAGTTTTGTGGCTCTAATCTGATCAGTGTGAGAAATTTAATTATCTTGGAGCAGGGATGGAGGAGGTGATGGAGGAGGTTCATCCTTCTCATTATATCTATTCTCAAAAGCATATCCTGAAGTGAAAGATGGCATGGAGAAAGCAATGTCTCTGAAAGAGTCCTGTGGCTGATCAGCTGTGTCCTCATTAGGAGTTGTCATTAAGTACTGACCATGGGGAATGCTGTTCAAGTAAAATGGAGGCAGATGGTTTTTCTCTGATCAATTAGCTGCTCAGATTGATTTGCTAATCAGTGAGTTGAGGTATTTTGTGGCTTTTCAGGCATTTTGGTGCAGTTTAATTTACGGTTAGTCTACTGAATGATCTTTAATTCATGATTGTTTAAATTGAAATTGCATATAAATTAGACCTTTTATTTGCCAATGCCCCTCAAAACGGCAGGAGCTCAGCATCTGTACTGGTGATGCTGACTTCCTTGATTGCAAAAATGTGATCACAGTCTTATGTCTTCGCTTGAATGTTGTGCTTTTTGTTTTCAAAGCTTTTTTCCCAACCTCAGTAGCTTTTTTAAATTCTTTTTTTTTTTTTCTTTTCTTTTCCTTTTTTTTTTTCCATAAGAAAGGGTTAAGTTTCAGGCTGGGAATTTTTTGAAGGAAGAAACATCTATTCAAAATTCATTAACAGACTGGCAGGCACCCATGTATAAGAGAACAGTTTACTCACCACAGAATAAATCATTTATTAGCAAAACCCCTCTAATTTTCCACCAAGCAGAGTCTAACAAGATCTAATGGAGGAAAATAGTACTGTTTCCAGTCTGGCTGTACAAGTATTGGGTGGCTCAGAGAACCAATTATGGGTTATATAGACTGTTAATGAAGCCCAGCTTGCTATTGACCAACAGCTTTTACCATCTGACAAGTTGGCAATGGGCTGCATTAAATTAGTTAAAACATCTTGATCAGGTTTCCAGTGGTCTGTGTTTATGAGTTTGAAAATCTTTGGTGGCCTCATCAGATTGAAACCACTGCCAGCTCCTAGTGGTCGTACATATTAACTTTAGGAAGAGAAATATTTTGCTTAGGCCCTAATACATTGCTTGCAAACTAAATATGTTCCTACAAAGTGTAGGTGAATGTCACATGAGATAGTGATGTTTTTCTGCAGGTGGGAAGTCCGTCACCATTTCTATATATGCAAATAAAGATGTTATCTCACAGCAACATTTTATTGCACAGTTTTTCCAGCATGTAGTGATTCGACAAGGGGGAATGGCTTTAAACTGAAAGAGGAGAGATTTAGATTAGACATTAGGAATAAATTCTTCACCATGAGGGTTGCCCAGAGAAGCTGTGGGTGTCCCACCCCTGTCAGTGTTCGAGGCCAGGTTGGACCGGGCTTTGAACAATTCTGGTCTAGTGGAAGGTGTCCCTGCTTGTGGTGGGGGGTTAGAACTAGATGAGCTTTAAGGTCCCTTCCCACCTTGGCTTTCTGTGTTTCTATGATGTTGTTTATCTGCTAGGCTTAGAGTTACTGTTGCTATTGCCTTGCAACATATCCTGCAACCCAATAAGTAACATTTGTAATATGCATTTCTCTCATGTTAATAAAATCTAACATACATCTAACTGCTTTATGAAGAACTTGTAGAAATGTAAATAATGCAGCTGTTTGTATGACTGTCTCAGGGGTTAGCAATGAATATCCTGAGTCACAGAACTAGCTTCTGGATAGCTGGTTATATATGAGGGAAGCCCATGGGGTTGTTAATATGAAATGGTCAGAGGCAACCAGAGTGCTTTTCAATGACACTGTGGTTTGTTTCTTCTCCTTTGTAGCGGAAACGCCTTGCATCAAATTATTTGAATAACCCCTTGTTTCTTTCAGCAAGAGGTAAGCATATTTTTAAATGAATATACTACTATTCTAATGACATGTTAAATATTTCTTAGTAGGATTTCATATGAATTACTGTTAGACCATGATAGGGCATTACTTTGGGTAAGATCCATGCACTTTTTAGTGTGCAGTGAAAATAGGTGGTTTTCCTGCAAAAACAATTGAAGGATAAAGCTAAAGGTCAGAACTGTGTAGAAACAGATCCAAAGTCTCTGCAAGCAGTGGAAAATACAATCTCTAGTATTGTAAGCACCATGCAGTGATAGGACTGATTGGAGAAGGCGGTGTTGCCCAAGTGCTTAAAATATATGTGTTGAAAAATTGTGATTTAAAAATAATTACTATTCTGGGCTTTTCATTTGCCTCTTTTCATCAGCTTTAAGAAACTGCTGTCTGTCCTCAGGGGTTAGGGATTTAAAAACAATGGCTGAAACCCATGCTATTTTTTCTGACTGCAAGAACTAGAACCATAAATCTAGATTTGATGGCCTTGAAGATGCCTTCCAATCTTGTATTTGTAAGAACTTCAGATGCTGAAAATTTCAGGATAAAAGCCTTGAGAAAGAACAACTCAGATGAGCCTTTTGGGGATGATAATGATCATGGAAGAAGTTCTTCACAGTGAGGGTGGTGAGGCACTGGAATAGGTTGCCCAAGGAAGTTGTGAATGCTCCAACCCTGGAGGAGTTTAAGGCCAGGCTGGACAGAGCCTTGGGCAACATAGTTTAGTGTGTGGTGTCCCTGCTCATGGCAGGGGGGTTGGAACTAGATGATCTTAAGGTCCTTTCCAACCCTAACTATTCTATGATCCTATGATTCTATGTGAAGAAGCCCATTCCAGGAAAAATGTGCAACGTATAGAGAAGGCAAAGAGTTGGGAGGTGGAGGTGAAACATGGAGAACACTGAATACAGTTTAATTCTTCAGATGTGGCCCATTTAGAAATTTAAGAGAGAAAGCAAGAAGCTTGAGTTGCATTACAGAAGAGAGAACACTAGTAAAGAAATGTAATTATCCTTGCCCTTGTGTTTCCTTTGTAACTTAGGTACGTTATAGGTAAGAGAAGGTAGATATTTTTCTAAGCCAAGTATTATTTCAGTATTAGGAGCATTTATAGGGGTAATTTCAATTAAGACATGAAGTTTTGACAGTTTTTCAGTGGTTGCTTGATAACCCTGTCAAATGTCATGTTTAGTGCTTGAGATTCACCTTTTTGGCCCTACCTTGAATTCCTGCACCACAGGATAACCAGCTGAAACTCAGCGGTGCTTCTCTCTGCCTTCAAAACTTCATGTGCTAGATGCAGACAATTGGCCTACTTACCATATGCCTCTAATGCATAGGGTCTCAGAGGACACGAGAGGTTGTTAACATGGTAAACAGCTGTGATGACATGCCTTTTAGCAGGAGCCCATGCTCGTGTGAGCCCCAGTGGAAAGAACATTATTCCAGGCTTAGTTTTATCTTCAAAATTAAGATTATATTTTATTATTTGTCTTATCATAGCACTTGTTTCTCCCATGTAAACACATGGGAAAAAAACAGGAAAGAATGGCAGTGTTAGCAAGCTGTTTTGCTAGCCCCTCAGTGGATTTCATTTGAGTTAGAGGTTGGTATCTCTGACCTTTCCGACACGTTTCCCATTTTCTTTGCAAGGAACTAGGCAAGTGACAGAGCTCCAGTGGAGATGCTGTCTCATAGCCACTTGGAAATCAGCACTCTCTCTCCTAAATTGTTAATTCTTCAAGTCCTGTATCTTTGGGGGTTTTCTCCAGCATCCTGTATCTGTACTGGGATTCTGCATGTTCTGACGATTTTAAGCTGGACTTCTTTATAGTAGAATTCCCCACCTCTCTAGGGGTTTGTTAGCTATGTGCAGCAGGCACCACTGTGGTAGATGCTGTTTAAGCTCTGAACTGAAGACAGACACTGTCCCAGACAGCTTGGCACCGCAGAGATACAGTTGTCCACCTTTAATGCAAAGCTGACTGCCTCTTCTCTTATAAAATGCTCTTTTATAATAATTGTCTTCAGTTTAATTTTTCGGCAACTAGAAGGCAGAAGTGGACATAGTTTAAAATGTTTAAAACTTTATAGTAAAACTGAGGTGAAAAGAGAAATAAGCTAACTAAAAAATCCTATGTAGTGCAGGAAACAACTCTAATTTCCAGAAGTGCAGAAGAGAACAATTCTTGTGAATTTTGAGCAAAATGTCAATTAATCAGGATTCATTTATCTGAAAGTGTCTTACCTGAAATGAGGTCACATCCCCTGACATGTATCATTTGTAGAAAAGACTCTTCAATTATCGAGCCTCGGTTTATCTGAATAACATTTATATCCCCTGAGTAATCGTGGTGTCATATTGTGGTGGATCTCCGTGTGTGTATTTGTGTATATGAAGCGACATCTTCAAGTCTGTGATTATTTATGGAACTCATTGCCAAAAGATGCTACAATTGTTGGGAAAATAGATAAATTTATGGAAATTAAAAAAAAACCCCAACTGTCTAAGGCTATTGAATGTAAGAATAAAGATGCAAACTCCAGGTCAGGGAAGCCCATAAACTGCTAGTGTCTGGAAGGATACTTCCGGAGCAGAAATATTTACTCTGTGCTTGCCCTGTTCTTGTGCTCTGTGCATGAGTGGCAGCACTGGATGCTGTTAGCAAAGGACCCTAGGCTGTGAAGGAAGCTGTTCCTTCATTCTTATGTTCCTCTTTCTACATGTGTGTGAGGTCTGAATGTGTCTGCATGTTCATGTGTATGCATATATCAGTGTATAAAATGAATACGTAACAGCAGGAAGCAACTCGCAAGTTGGTCTGTATATGAGGGGTCACGCTGGGACATTGCAATCAGAGGGAGATGAAGAAGGACAGAAATATCAGTTTGGTTGTTTTCACTTTAATCCAAATTAAGGCCTCTTCATCAGCTGTTTGGCACTGAGACAGCGTGCACCAGACTTACAAATCAGCAGCAAAAATTACAACCCACTCTGCAGTTTTCATAAAGCTGTTAAAATTTTCTGGCTTTTTATTTTTGGACCAAAGTGTGGTGAATTTCACAAATGTTTTTATGAAAGGCTTGGTCTGCTTTCCAGTAAGCTCTGATGGTTCTTGTTCTTATCAGGCTGTGAATGCAATCACTACAGGCTCAGGAAATCTTGGCATTTTGGGTGGGAGTAGTTTGATGATAAAGAGCTGATGATAGCACAGAGCTCACTCCTACAAGTAGCTGACTATTTTGGCCATGAATCAGCTGAACATTTAAACATGTGGTTAACGGTAAGTCAGCGGCACCAATTTCATACTCCAAGTTAAGCATCCACTTAAGTGCCTTGCTGGTTCAGGGCCAGCCTGTTCATCACCTAGCAGGCTGAAGTCCTTAAGAAAGACTTTTTGAGTACTGGCAGGTGGAGAGGAGCTCTGCATTAAAATGTCTGAAAATTTGAAATGGAATGTCCTTCTCATCCAGTGGCATTTTAACATCATGTCTGTGATCATGGGGTGCCTGCAGTGTAAATTTTGAAATCTCAGATGCTCATTCCACCACTTCCTGTTGCATTCTGTCCTGCCCACATTAATTTTGTCAATGTGCTGATCTCTTGTGTCACTGCTTAAATAAAATTACTCCCATAGGTGAGAACTAGCATTCACTGCAGTGATGTATTTCCCACTAATCTGTTCTTTGCCCTTCTTTCACATGCTAGCAAATGAGGATGCATTCTGGAAGGTATGTGTAGCAAAATCTGTGTATTACCAGTGTCTTTCTCATCACTGTGTAATTCAGTGCCTGCTTCTGATTATTGTAGTCTCTATCAAGGTACCAAATTGCAGTATTCTCTTTGCCTTTCATACTGCTTGTGTGAATTGTTTCCCACTTAACTAGATCTTTGAGCCCCTAAGTTAGGACTTCAAAGAGATGAACTCTTGGGCATTCGTATGCAAGAAATGGCTTGAGTTTAATCCCTTTGTTGAATCCACTGATTGAGAAATTGCTAGTCCAGACTTGTGGGTTTAATGAAAATTTTAAGAAAAATGACTAACCATTCTAATTTGTATAGATCAACTCTCTTTACATTGAGGTTAAAATTAAGACTTTTGGAGCAGGTAATTTCCAAAGAGTGATTTTTTGACAGGACTGAGTTAGAATTCAAGATACAAGCCTGTCTAAAACTATCATGACACATTATAATTAATATCCCTAAAAATGAATATATGCTTTTGGAATTAACTAAGATACAAAATTATTCTTCTTCTTCCTGGAAAAGCACTAGGAAAATTTAGGAGTTTTTATGATTCACAAGCCATGAGAATTTCAAAATCAGTTTCTTCTTTATTAAAATGCACTTAATTATACAAAGAGTAATTAATGTTGCCACCGGATTAGCATAGCAGTTTACTACATGACATTGTAACTTTGTTGATGAGTCTTAGTTCATTTTATACTTCTCCTCACACAAAACAGCAATCACTCTTCTTGGAGAAAGGGTGTCAGAGCAAGTCTGAACAGAGAACAATTAGTGCCAGGTTGATTAGAGGGACAGAGGAGACCTCTAGAGGGGCTCATAAAAGAGGGTACATAACAAAAGGTTGAGCGTACCATTTTCCTAGCTGGTCTTTGAGGCAATGGACATAAAACATGGAGCTGTGTTTTTTTCCCCAAAAATTTTTCTTGCTTGTTTCTGTTTTGGACTTTAAGGACAAGTGATGCACATACTGACTTTGACCGATGCTTCAGAATAGATCTGTGCATGATGATACATGTGTTGGAGTGACACATTGTCAAAAACAAGTGAAATAATTCTTGTGTCACAAAGTGGCTATATTAGTCAACTCCCTCCTGTGTTTGATTAGTTGGGTTTTATTTCACTATCTGTTTCAATTTATGCAACTTGCTTCTGGCTTTTTTGTTTGTTTGTGTCTGTTCCTATCATACACCATCATATACCATTATTTTGGTCTTCTACAGAGGCCAGGGTCCTTTTGACAATTAGATTTTGTGTTTCAATGAGCCTGTCTGTTGCAATAGAGGCTTTGAATACTCCATAGAGAGGAGTTGCTAATACATTGACTTTACCAAGGCCATCCATTTTCTTCTCTTGCAGAATGAAATCCACCATGATGAACACTGCACTGCCTGCAAGCGTGGCATTAACTTGCAGCCCTGTGGCACATGTCCCAGAGCATATCACCTCAACTGCTTGGACCCACCCCTCAAAACTGCCCCCAAGGGGGTTTGGGTCTGTCCAAAGTGCCAGCAGAAGGTAAGCTACATGGAACATAGCACCCAGAGGAAAAAAAATGGGAGAAATCTCGAATTTGTCTGCCACTAAAGTAATCTAACCTGTGGTTACAGCTGAGGGGACTACCTTAGGTAAAATAATACCAAGAGGCTTTTAGTACAGTTTGCAGCATTTGTTTCTGCTATTTTCATTGTCCTAGAGTCAGAACATACACTGAGTGCCTTAGCCTCCCTGTAATCACATCTTCTGAGATTTGCCCTTTTAAAATGTCTCTTCATTTCGTTTTTTCCCCTTCTTTACAATAAAACCACCAACATGTAGGATTGCCAAACAAGTAATGAAAATCTCATAGATGAGGGAGAAAGTGTCAGAAGGGGACACTGTTCACTGGTGGATCTGAAAGCTGTGTTTTTTACACACAACTGTTGATCATCATGTCAGAAATACTAATTTATCTATTTACTGTGAATAGTGTTGACTGCATGAACAGGAAAGCAATTACTAAAACAGTGTCACTAAATTGTAGAGTGGAGGCTTAGATTTTGTGCCTTAGAGTACTTTGTGTTTAGCATTGAGATCACTTATGTTCCTTTGAAAATGTCAAGGGGAAGTTCTTGTATGCCGTTATAGAGACCAGAGCGGCCCAAGATTAGATCCATGCAGACATGTTTTCATATAGACCAGCAACCTCTCCCATGCTGAGTAGACAACGTTCCTGACAGTGTCGGTATCTGCTTGTCAGAGGCTGAAGAATGTCCTCTGGCCATGGCAAGAAGAAACAAAAGATTTGTAACCCCCTTTTACCACTGTTAGGTAGTGCTGTTTATGGTGATGTGTAAAGGAGTAAGCCTCGACGGAGAAGGCTACTCAAATTATTCTCTCTTTACATTTCAGCTTGCAAATTCTGAGACAAGCACCCTAGACCTGGTCCTGCAGAGCTGTGAGGCTGGAGGAAGAAAAATATTAATATGTGTCTTTGTGGAGTCCTAACTTTTTATTGTTTCCTTGGTTTATAGGTGTTAAAGAAAGATGACAATGTGCCGTGGACTGGAACTCTGGCTATTGTTCACTCTTATGTTACTCATAAAACAGGTAGGGATTAACACAGCTGTTGACCAGGGGTTCCCTCCTTGTGACATGTGATGCCTTGCGAGTACTTCATAGCACTAATATTAAAGTAGTGTTGTAATGTTACCAGGTAGATGGCATTAGTAAGCAAACGGCCATAAGAGGCTGTGACTGGAAACATCAGGTCACTTTCTCTCCCCTTCCCCTCAGTCTGCTAACTTCTGTCTTTAAGGAAGCTGAGATGGATCTCTCAGGACCTTCACTCTGTGGAGGAGGCTATCATCAAAGTGGTGCCTTACTAAGAACAGGCCTGGAAATGGGATTTTGAGGCAGAATTGTTTCAGGCTGGGAGGCAGAGAGCCATATAATTGGGTATGTAGCAGGATGCCAGACTAATGTCTCTGAGACCACAGCAATATTAGTTCTTAATTATTTCAGTATTACTTGGCATCGTAGTCATTAGTATCAGATGTCGTATGATATCTTGCATTGACTATTACTCTTTTTTAGTTCCCTGTTGCACTCCTATGATGGACTGTTTGGGACATTAGATCATATTTGTAAGGAGCTTTTCAGAGGTCTGATACTGTTATGGTTGTGTTTTTCAGCCAGGGTCACTAACTTGCCATTACCTGTTCTTAAATAGCATTCACCTTTTTCTTGGAGACCTCCAGCAACACATGTGGTCCAAGGATTAGTTTTAATTCATCTCAAAGGTGCACTATAGCTTTGGGTTGTCCTGTGTGTTAACCACTGACATGGACACATGCGTGCAAGCAGAAACTCCAGATTTATTTCGCTGTATCTGCTGACAAAAGGCTAACGAGACCTGAAACTCACCATTCAGAATACATCCTTCTGTTTTCTGTTGTCAAGCACACAATTTTGCCATATGTCCTTTTCTTAACTTCTGCATCCTTAATCTTATTGTTCCACAGTCAAAGAAGAAGAGAAACGGAAGTTATTAAAGAGAAGCAGTGAGCTGAAGAATGAGCATAGACAGTTAGAAGAAAAAGATCGACTTCTCAACAATGCAGTGAAGGTAGGACACCTGACTGGGGACAGAGAGTCTCCTTCAGAGATGTTTATAAAGCATTTATGCCTGAAAAACTGGTATTTTGTGGCTAGAAAATTATTTATGCTCCCAGGCTACAGATGTTCACGTATGAATGTGTTTCTCTCTGAGGAAAACCACAGAGATTTCCCTTATGCACAAAAGCAAGCTGCTTTGGCAGGCCGAGGAGGAGAAATCACCTGAATTCCAGTTGCACACAACCTCTTCTCCTGCTCGCCCCCTCCCAAAATAGCCATGGATACCTTCTGTGTAGGGCCATACATAGCTCTTATCTACCCATTGACCTTAAGGCACTTTCATTCTCCAGGTGAAAAGTTTAGTCACATGCTTGTCCTCCAGTGGTATCTGCTTGTCCATTAGCTCAAAACTCTTGAGATTAGGTAGAAATAACCGTCTTTATTTGACTCAGGGGCTGAATGTTGTAACAGCCACTCCATGACTGGAAATGGATTCACAATAATTTTCTCCATGAGCTCATTTCAAAGCTAAATGTTGGCTAGAGATGTCTCCCATGCATACCATGCGATGAGGACCAGTCTCTGGCAGTAATGAATGAAAAGCCATAATTCCTATCCTCCATGGCTGAAGAAACTTATTTGGGGCAACCTCACCTCAGGCCCACTCATAAAGGGTAGCTTAATAAATTATTTGGAACTTTCTTACCCTGGAAAAATCAAAGTGGCAGCTGCAGGAGTAACTGGTCACTACTTGTTTTACCACTGCAGTTATCCAGACAAGGCATGTTAAAATATTTATCACATTTAAAATAGAGTGGAAGGAAAAGCAATGACTTATTAAAAGACATCGCAGTGGGGAAGTGGGTATAGCCACCATCAGCACTAATGGAAACACACATATGTACAAAGAAGTGACTCTGGGGTACGGAATATCTTTAGTATGTAGAAGAGTGCAGTGGGATGAGGTGTTCAAAAAAAGAAAAGCGTTTGGGGATGCAGTCAGTTTTCAGGGGTATGTAAGGCTGTCAAAACCAGGAATTTTCTACCTAAGCAGAATCAGGTTCTTTCAGTGGGCAGCACTGTCTTATTTAAATTGTAGCATCAGCCAATGATTGTATTTATTGGCAATATATCTGCTTGAAAGGAGAAAAGCAATTAAAGTTATTCTGGCACAGAGCAATTTCATTTCTGACATTTACCTTAACAGAGATGTACATTACAGAGAACACTCTCGTACACACCACAGGTGGAATGGTGTTATTTGGTAAAAACAGAACATGATTTATCCTTCACCTGAGATTTCATCTTTCTAAACCAACCTCTGAGCAGCTCCACATGGTTGCCTTTTCAAATAACTTGACTTTCAGGTCAGCATTTCCCACTTCCCCAGGACTTGAGAATCCCCCCTGCCCCAAGCAGTGTAGACCACAGCTCAAGAAGAGCAAGTAACCAGTTTTGCCAGACCCCTGGGCCATCTGGGAGAAAGGAAACAGGAGGTTTCAGATACTAGAGGCCACCATCCCCTTCCATCTAGCTGATAGGCTCAGGGTTTTGGTCTGTCATATAGTCCCTCGCAGACCAGTTGGCAGTGTAAAGAATGGGATGTTAGCTGTAGTAGTATGTGGCTGGGGAGGGAAAGGAAAATTACTGATTCTTCCTTATGTCTTCATGGAGAAGAGGGATATTTGGGATGCCTTTGGCTCTTGCTCTCATGCTCATTTCCATGTAGGTTTGTACAAAACATTTCCAGTGACTGTGGGGTGCAGTTTGGCCACCCCATAGGAAAAGGCTTTCTTGCGCCTGCAGTGGTATAACAGTATTTGTCTTAGATCAAGTTTTCTGACAGAAAGATACTGCCATTATCTTTAGAGAGATCAACTTAGCTTCACAGTACTGAGTTCCTAAAATGTGTGGCACGTACAAAATGCATCATGGTGAGGTTTATCCCTCAAGCGCTTATCAATGCCTCTTGTTAAGATTTAGAGAACTCACTGGTGCTTTTGGTACTTCCCAGTAATACAGCTATTACAATCCCGTGCCAGTAATCAGTTTGGAGTGTAGAAGGCATTTCTGCCAGGCTGTCTGCGGGATGAGATCGGAAGCATCCTCTGAATGCACTTGTACTGGGATGAACATTGTTACCTTAGACAGCTTCTGCAGTGTATGCAGCGCTGGTGATCACTCCATTCGTTAAGCTGTGGTTTTGCTATCCCCAGAGGAGAATATACTTCATTTGAGCAGGGCGTGCACTCAAGACACAAAAGGATGTTTGGAGAGATGTTTGACACCAATTTGAATGTATTCTCAGTCTTTCCTTCTCTGTCCCTTTGTCTTTATTTGACAGAAATGCTTAGAGCTAAAAACCAGCCTGTTGGCCCAGCAGAAAGGGACTCAGTCATCACTGGAACGTCTCAAAACCCTCATTAGACTGATACAAAACGAGCAGATGATTCAGGTTACCATGACGACCACCACCACCTCCTCCCTGCTAACTGTCCCCTGGATCAAACCGTCCCCTGCCTCCGCTGCCATGCACAAAGCCTTGCAGCAATCACAGGGTAACAACTGACAGAGCCGGCTGCCAGAGAGCGAAGGAAGGGGGGAGAAAAAAACTTCATACACATGCGCAGAGGAGAGATTAAACCGAAACAAAGGAGAGAGAAGGAACAATCTCAGTTTTGATACACCTAGAAACTTGCAAACCAATCAGCCCAGTTTGTAGGTCACTGTGGCAGCAGGTTCCCATGGAGCGGGCTGTGCTGCAGTTTTGTATTTGCCGAGACCTTCAGTGCTTATGAGATTTTTGTTGTTATGTTGGCCTTAATGTATTTATGACTGAGGATGAACAGGAAAAGAATGGCCGATAGGAAGCAGGATATCCTTTTGTGGGGGGCAGACAGGTTTCCAGTTCTGCTTTAAGGTGAAAAATTTCAATGCAGAGAGTTAGTGAGCTAGTAGAGAAGTAGTTGGGCTGAAAGCTGTCTATGGGAGGGAATTTGGTGAGATAACCAGAAACTAAACTACTTAGGACTCGAGATGGATTCTTATCAGAGGAACAAAGTTGGCCCCGTTGATTCAGATGACCTGGAGATGGGGCCATGTTGACCAGAACGGCGTCACAGACGCTCACAGAGCCTTTGAAACAAAAGATCCTTTTCTTTTCAGTATTATTAGAGTTGAGAATTGCAGATATTTAAATAAAGAAACTGTATGAAGTTAGCATTTCTAGTAAAATATTGAAGTATTTTCATGCTGATGCTTCTGTATATGCGTTCCGAAGTATTTAAAAAAGTATGACTGTAAAACTCCTTACTTTTTTGCAGGTCCTTTTTACTTATTTTGCTATCGGTGTATTTTTCTCATGGAGTTTTTGTGCAAGATTTAGCATAAACCATAATAGTGGATATCTTTGGCAGGTTGGGTTTTGGTTTTTAAAGAGATCATTTTGGGGTTTTTCTTTTTTATTAATTTGGGATTTTTTTTAAAAGGAAAAAAGCAAATAAATAGTCTGTTTTTTGTTTCTTGCCAGTACAGATAATATGCCAAAAAGATAACTTCACATTTTTGTACTGCATTTTTATTGTTAAAAATATTTAACGATTTAACGTGATTTTTTTATTCTTAGAATTTTTTTCTTTTTTTCTTTTTTTTTTTTTTTTTTCTTGCAGAAATATCTGCTGAAATGGTACAGGAAAAAAACCTGCCTCAAGGGGTTGTTTCTCGTACTGGATAATATCAAGAGTTCTGGGGGAAGGGACAGGACATGGAAAATTTAAAGGGTTTGTTGGGGTTCTTTTTTTGGAAACTTGATTCCTTTTTAATATTTTGTTGAATTTTAGCACGTTCGAGAAGCGTTTAGCATTAGCCTGAGAAAACCCCAGTGCGCCTGCTCGTTTCACTAGCTAGTCTTCCTGATACTGCAAGGGTCCGCCTGGCCCCCCTGTAGGCCACAGGGCCCCCATCACCCTGCGGCCTGCCTGGGAAGGTAGTGATGGGCACCCCGGTTTTTCTCAATGTCACACCACTCACCAGATGCCATTGTCTCTGTTGTTCATGAGTTCTCCGTCAATTAGCACAACAGGTACTTATGGGAAGCAAGAAGCCACCAGAGCACGACACAAGGCTAGTCTCTCACATCAGCATATCACATGGTGCCGAATATCTTTTTTCTTTGTTTTAATAAAACACAAACCACACGAGGGACTGGCTTTTTCCGTCGCCCATCACTAGGCAGCACATGGTCCCTTCAACCATTTTCACAACTCCGGGAGAAACTGTGCAGTACTATACAAATCTATTTTAATACACAACACTCGGTTGAACAAGATTTTTATATTCTTTTATTGATGAACAAAGTGGACTAAGTAAAACACAATTGTTATACATTGATTATTGTATGGCAATTATGCATTCTAACGTGGCTTGCAATGTAAATGTTTTCAGGTTTAATGATTTTTTTTCCTTCTCAGACAAATAAAAAAAAACCAGGAAAAGTGTGGAAGGTTGCATATGTGAAGAATTTCTGAAGAACTGTCTTGGACTGTTAAGAGTAGTTATTTTGAAAAGGGGACTGTCCAGTGGATAGTGTGCATAGAAAAAAAAGTGTTTGTCTTAAATATGCCAATGTAGTTTTACTTCTTTATGATGCATTAAACTTGATTGACAATTTAATGGCATTGTTGTCATGGTGATATCTGCTGCTGAGGAGACACAGTGTGTCCTGCCCAGGGCCCACTGCTGTGAACTCTTCCATGGCTAGACTCTGGCTGAGGGGGAAAAGTGACTGGTGCTGGTTTCTCCACCACTGTCTTCAATTTTCAGATTTAAACAATGCCAGAATGACTACAATACTTTCTGCTTTCCATCTTCCAGGAAGATGGCACCCTGTCCATTCCCTTTCTTGGTTTGCAACCTGTTGGAATAATTTCCTGCCCCATTCTTCCCTGGATCTGTATAGAGAGACGGTGCTGGTACCTCAGATCTCTCCCTTTTCCTGTTGCATCTCTTGTGGGTTGCACTGTTGAAGTTTTCATCAGGATTTAAACACTAAAGTGGGCTTGGCCCAAATTGAGATGGACTGAGTCAGCTGGGGAGCAAGCCTGGGGCTCCAAGGCAGAAAAAGGTTATCACAGGGTGACCTGTTGCTGTACGTCAGCCAAGCTGTCTACACGTTTTCCTTATGTCCTTTGTGCGTGTTGTGGGCAGCATGATTGTCGTGGTTCAAACCCAGCCGGCA
>NW_009939881.1:0-10014 GCF_000696875.1 Nestor notabilis
GAGCGCGGCCAGAGGGCTGTGGCCGGGTGCACCGGAGACTGAATGTGTGCCGTTGGCTCCTTTTGTGCCGTGCGGTGTGGCCTGTGGATTGAAGTCCCGGGTCTCAAGGAGCTCTGCCCGAAATAAGTAGTCATAGCTTGACCATACGAAACTTAACTGTTACCTGACTCTTGAAGTTCAGCATATGTGGTGTTTTAATGAAGTCCTCGTATGTTTTGGGTGACAGGCTAAGACCTTTATTCGGTAGGCCTAGTTTCTTCCCTGACTTTGAAAGTAAAGGGTGGCAGTGTGTTAACATTCAGGTATTCTTGATGCACAGCCAGAACAACTGATACTGCCCCTTCTTTTTGTCACTAGACTGGAGAATTTTACTTTTTTAATAAGATGTCTTTGGAACACTCATTTCCCTCTTTCTGTTCTGCTGGTGTTAGAAAACTGTTCACTGGGAAGTTCATGATATGGGACTGGGAACAAGGGAGGGAATAAGAGTGGCAGGAAAAAGGAAGCACAGTTGATGAAGCGTAAGGAGGTGTAACTTCAGCATTGAAATGCTTTTAATTTTTAAACAGGAAAATACAGTTGTTTTAGGTGCAACATTAAGTGCATGCTAACCTGTCACTGTTCTGTTCTTTGGTGTAGATCCTAGTGATGCATCTCCAGATGAAGGGATAGTAGAAGATCTGCCTTTAATAGGTGAGAAAGCTGTGGAGCAGCTGACTGAAGGACTGCTTTCTCATTATCTGCCTGATCTTCAGCGATCAAAATCAGCACTACAGGAACTTACGTAAGCAAACTTTTAAAACCAAGTTTTTATATGTGCACACTTTGTTTGCCGTGGTTTTTGGGTATAATGTTCTAGCTACCCTTAGGTGGAATATAGCTTATTGAAGCATTTCTGTCTTCTGACTGTAGCATCCTGAACACTTAAATGATTTGCACAAGTATTGGAGTTGTAAAAGCTGCAGTGATATCAGATCTTGTGTAATGCTAGAACACTAAAATCTCCTAAGCCAGGTGTAATAGAAGACACGTTTCCTAATAGTTGTTCACTCCTGTAGAGGAAAGTCTGCTGAAAGCTAGATTTGTTTTACTTTCAGAGGTGCAGTTCATAATCAGGGCAGCTTGTAGTGTGGTGTCTTGTTTGTTGTCCTGTTTCTAAACTGTGTTGCAAAAGATACACTTGGAAAATATAATTTAGGAGCTAAGTAGATAAGAATTCTCTGTACATTGGCATCTCACTGGTAGCTGAGAGTGGTTTGTTTCGGACACGGGCTGGATCTGCTATGGATGTAGAGATGCTGGAAAGGGCTTTAAACCAATCTCCTGAGGCTTTGCAGGGTACACTGATTTGTGTTTCACAACACATGATGGGGTTATGCTGCTGCCAGAGATAGCCTGTGTGTGGAAAGACTTTCGCTGATTTATATGGGATGAAGGATCCTCAATAAGCACCAAGGATCCAAACAAGTTCAATACAGAAATAACTTAGTCCTGTAGCATGATGCAGAAGCACCTGAGTGGAAAGTCAAGGGCTAATTATTCTTCCCTTCATGCAGCCAAGGGTGTTTACTCACTGCAGCCTGCAGAGTGCCTGGTCAGGTTTTGGGGATATCTCTCCTGGATATCCACACTGTACAATGCCAGCTGAATTTGTGTGTACTCAGCTGAGATTTTTCTAGAACCTCTTACTCATGTCTATTGAAAAGGCATAGCAATGCATAAGAGAGATCTGATATTGGGAAACATGTATTTATATTGTTATGATCAAAAGTTGTATTTATTTAAAGGGCTGGTTGAAAAAGCCTATGTGCTGCTGTAGTTTGGTTTTATGCATCTTTTCTTTGTTTCAGACAGAACCAAGTGGTATTGTTAGAAACATTAGAACAAGAAATTTCAAAGTTCAAAGAATGTAACTCCATTCTTGAAATCAATGCTCTGGTAAGTGTTACTAATGCTTTCTTAAATCTCTATTAGCATAGATTTTATTGCTGAAGCATTAGTATCAGCTTGTGTATTTTCCTCCTTATTAATGACCTGCAGGAAGAGAACCAACCAGTTCAGATATTCAGGACAAATTTTTGCTGGAGAGAGTGCAGAACCAGCACATTCCCCTTGAATAGGAAGGGCAGTGGGAAGAAAGAGCAGGCTCAGCCAGCCAGTGGTAGTAAGTCCAGTTGTCCAAAACCAGTAGCCGAAGCAAAGGTATACCATTTTTAAGTAGAACTGAGGCTCCCATGAGAGCTCTGCACCTCTCCAGACTAGCAGGAAGGGGGCATGAAACACTGATATATGGTGCCTATAATGGTAATACTTTTATTCTGTTTAACAAGTCTTAATTCAGTAGATTACTGGGTGTACCTGTTGCGATATGGCAGTTTTCTGTAATATGTGTCATATGTAAACTATGTATAAACTTGAGCATCTTCAGTCTATTATCCAGCTGTCCTGGTAGTCACTGGTTTTGATTGCTGTTTTGCTGTGTAGCTTTGTAAAACAACTATTCCAACTTGACAGTCACTGCTTTAACGGTTATGGGTTTTTTTAAGTTTTTAGAAGCTAAACACTATCACAACAAGTTGGTGAATATTAGAAATGAAATGATGATGCTCCATGAGAAGACGTCGAAGTTAAAAGTGAGTGGGATAAATATTTTTACTTTCCAACATAGATACCTATTTACTTATTATTGACTCCCAACTTTGATTTTTGGATGCACACTGAAAGTTCTGATTAAAATAGAATCCTCAATCATCCGAAATGGATGTTTTGAGTGGTTCGAAGTCATGTATGGTTTTATGCTTTTATTTACTCCTATCTGTGCTTGAGCAGCGAATCTGAGTGTCATCGTCATGTTCAGGTGGTATCACTCTTTGTTCTGTTGCTTTATCCACTCTATTCCAACTAGTTCTCTGTGTTGTTTCAGTTTCTGTGCCTCTTTAATGAAAACTAGGTTGTCATAAATGTAAGAATTTTTCCTATTTAATGTAATATTAACAGTGACATAAGTTCACTGACTTCATCCTATATAGGCAGTCTCTGGTTACGTTATGGCAAGATTAGTCCTTCGGTAAATTCAGCAAAAGGATTTTCTCTGGGAGGTAATCAGTTGTGTGATATGCCCCTTGTCTGGTGTACTCTAGTGAGAGTGAAGGGAATCCAGTTTGTGTTTTCCCTGTGTAGATCGCAGATTTTCCATTCTTGAACAGCAAGATAGAAGCGGGAGGGAGGAAGGAAAAATGAACAGTTTGTGCAGCATTCAGTCATAAGCAGGGTGGATTGGAAAAGATAATGTTAAGAGGATGGGAGGGCTTTTGTTTATGGCTCCAACTTAAATACAGCTATAAATTATTATTACAGCTATATTATTTTCTTGTCTTTTCTGTTTAGAAAAGGGCACTGAAGCTGCAACAAAAGAGGCAGAAGGAAGAACTAGAACGAGAACAGCAACGTGAGAAGGAACTTGAAAGAGAGAAGCAGTTAACAGCGAAACCTGCTAGGAGGACTTGAAAGCAAAGCATACAGCAATCTGTCTGAATTAACAGTTCCTGGATTTTCTGGAATTAAGGCAGATGCCCCTTAAATGAGGCTACAGCTGTTTCTAGCAACAATGTACTCTAGTATGATAAAAGTCAAGAATGGTAATAATAGGGTTGGGTAACATTCAAATTTTTTCATTTCAGCCATTCAAGTTGCCTTCTTCTGTAATGCTATGCAGTTTGATATATAATGTAAGTTAATTTTTTTATATATGTATGTATATAGGGGAACTTGGGCTTCACAGTTCTAAATACCTATCAATTTTTTTCATCTGTTCTTGTGTTTAGAATTCTGAGATACACTTGGTGACTGGCACACGTGTTTTGCAGACAAAACACGGAATACCAGTTAAAGTTCAGTTCTCATCACCAGACTTCAGTGGCTGCCCATTTCACAGTTGGGATCTCTTTGGGTTCATCAGTACTGACTCTTGGTGTAACCTCAGTTTGGTCTGTGTCTAATGAACTGAAGAAAGTTGCAGTGTATTTGCCTGAAAGCTCACTTCATTGCAGCAGTCTGAATTGGTGGCAGGGGGGGAAGCAGTCCAGGGGTCTCAAAACTGATGCGTGCACAATGCAAAGGTGAGGGAATTTGTGCTTCCACGAACACTGGAGTCAAGCCAAGGAACTGATACTTCTGTAGTGGTCCAACAGGCAGACCGTGTGGTCCATGCAGATTTCTGGAAGATTAGAAGGTGTAGTTTCCTCATTCTGTGTGACAAAATACAACACAACCAAAATGAAACAATTTCCACTTCACATGAGTTTCAGTTACCTATAGGAAAAACTACTGCATTTATTTTTTTTTCCTTAACCCATGATTCACTTGCACTTCAGGGCTGTGTAAGAGAATTTCTGTTACACTGTCCTTGCCCAGGTTGGTGATTAGTAGTGTGTACTGGTGATACATGTGGAATAGAGGCTGATAACCTTTTCTCTGAATGTAATTGCACTCTTGCAGCACTTGATGTGAACTCCCATTCAAATGAAAATATGTGTTGTCTAGACTGGTGAAAGCTTTAAACTATTGGTTTCTACAGTCTAGGAAACTGCTTATTTTATATCTGTTATTTTTTAAGTAGTACTATATAATTAGTGTGTTTTGAAGTAAGATGCAGGGTAAGCTGTGTAAACTTTTCCATAAGGTGTCTACAGTGGGGTGTCAGAGGGGCTCAGTCAATTTTACTTTTTACACAGTGTGCACTTGGATTGACTCTTCTGTATTGCAATTTTCTGAACTTCCTATTTCCTGTTCTTAATATTTGTCATTTTTTTCTGTGAAAGACATACTTTAATGAGTAATCATCCAACATTCAAGGTAAACTGGGATAATGTTTTGGAGCAAGGAGAACAAACTACTTGAAGTAGTCTGAAGAGACACTGAGATGCTGTTACTGGAGCAGTAATAGATTAAAATTTTTCACAGGTACTTTTCCTTTAAGTTGATTTGTGTCTGTTCATTGCCAGTGGATTGTTGACCTGTGCTGTGGTTTGTATTTCTAAGAGAAATGTAAGGAATTTCCACAGGCCCTTTTTGGAGCAGAATGTACATAACTAAATGTTGTTTCGATATTTTATTTTGTAATGTAATTTTAAAACTAGATTCTGGGAATTTAAACAGTTCCTATTAAAGCACAACATGAAACTGGATGCCTCAGTATCCAAATTGGGATTAACTTCCTGTGTTATTTCTTGCTTTGTGATCCCTCATCTAGAACCTAGTCTAGTGTTTCAAGTGCTGGTCTCTTTTTTGAAGAACTGTGGGGTTTTTGTTTTGTTTCGAAAACTGTGGCTACACTTACTGAAAATAGAGAATTCTGAGCACAGAAGCTGATGGCTTTGCAGTTGCATAGGTCAGCTTTTCTTTGGAATAATTTCTGATCAAAGGGATAAAAGCTGGCAGTACTTGTCTGAGGAATCATGTGAAAATGTAGTAACTTTCACATTGTAGTGAAATCTGTTTTCTGTATAAATAAGTAATTTTACTAAATAACCTTTCTGTAATAAAGGGGAAAATTAATAAATATACGGGAGGGGGGAGGGGAGGCGTTTGTCAGTTCACATAACTTTTTTTTTTTTAATTAATGAGCTCTTAAATTATTTCAGTCAAATCTGCAATTCATTAAATTTATTATCTTCATATGATGTTGTTCTTCCGAATACTGTTCGTGTCATAATGCATAAAATGCAGCATTGGATTAATTGAACAATACTGGCATCTAAAATGATACGCCAGTATTAATATGCACAGCCAAAGTGAGTATATATTTAGTCTTCGTATTACTGCATACATTTAGTCTTGCTTGATCTTACATAAAACTACTTATCTAGTAGATAAATGTAGTAGTGTTAGACATTATCTTACTGACTATTCCATGCACATGAGGAAGCACAGTTAGCAGCGTCTTTTTGAAACGGATAAAATAAGTTTTAAAACAGTCTCTTTTGTACTATTTCATAGTCAATGTACTTGCTTGTTTTGAAACTATCAAGTCATCACAGCAAAGGCAAGACACTTAACTGTGTGGTAACTCTTTGAATTTTTGTTTGGTAAAATTCTACACGGTTAGGAATTAGTGTTGCTAACTGAGGAATCTTGGTTTCCTGTGCTCTTATCTTTGCTGTTCTTAACCTGGATGCTTAAGTTGGGTTCCTCCCACCTAAAGCCTTATAGCTTTACATAAGCCAATTTTTAATTCAGTGAAATCTGTCTTTTTCACTAATCGTGGTAGCTTTGCCATGTTCATAAAACAAACATTTGTTTCCTTCTGGAAAAAGGCTATTGAAGACTTTATTTGTTTTTATTTGTGTGACCTAAGTGATAATAGCGTAAATAATAACGTAAAGGTTGTTTCTGTAGCTGTTCTGTTGGGATTCTAGCAGCTGAGAGAGTTCTCCGTCTGATTTATTCTGTTACCCTTCAGTAGATGCTTTCTGCCACCTGCTGCTTGCTTTGCAGCACTGCTGCCTCTTCTTAATTCTTACCTTGGTGCTTTAATGCCTCACCTCGCAGGTGTCTTTTTACTTTGTTTTTTAAACCTCATTAACTCTAATCAGTTATTTGATCTTTCTTGGAGTAGTTGTATGACTATAACTAAATTACTGGTAAAAACTTTGCAGGTCTTGGAGTCAGTGATGTAAATCTGTAAGAATACAATTTACAGCAGCAAAAATACTCAGTATAGCTATTCATGTGAGGCAGAAGAGTGTGCACTGAATTTCTTAGTAAGGCAATATGCAAAGGTAGAAAGATTATTTATTAATGTATTTTAATTTTTAAATCAAAGTGTAAGCTTAAGGTGAAGTAAACACTTTGCTTTGGCACAAATAGCACCGCTTTCCAATAATTTAAAGTACACTTGGCCTTACTTTACTGTTCTCAGTCTTTGTCAAAGTGATTTGTAGAAAAACAGGCACTGAAACTATGCGGTCACATCCCCACCACCCCCACTGTATGTCTTCAAACCAGGCCTTTGTGACACCAGCGCAGTCAAGAACTCTTGTGATGAGACAAATGTAGTTTTCTCAAATGTTCTCCCTGTAGGTGAAGAACAGCTCTTTTCTTTGTACCTGACAGTGTCCCAACAGTGCTGCTGTGAAAATTTTAACTGCTGTCCTCCAGGCAGGAGCTGTTGTCAACCATGGTCCCAGAGGGTTATGATTTAAGTCCATGGTTTAAGTGTCATTCATGACGTGTTGTGTAGCTTTAAAATACAGATACTGGTATTGCCTGATAACTCAGTGTTTCCTTCTCTTTTACACCCATGTATGTTTGTCTCCGTGGTGTCAAGTCATGGGGTTGAGGAAAGGAAGCAGAACAACACCCTGTTTGGCAATCAGAACAGTTACAATTAATGCATTCATCTTTTACAAACTTGCAATTTAATGAAGCAAATAATTTAAAGCTTGATAAAGAGTAATTTCAAAATGTGTACATATGCAAATGCAGTAGTTTCTAAAAAAGTCATTCACAGAAGTAATTAATTTTGCACTGTCATTCATGCTGAGATGCAAGAGAAAACATAAGGCTGATCTATTTTGTTTGATGTGTTGCAATGAAAATATATCCCAGCACTGGTGTGAAAGCAAGACCATTGGTACATGTGCTGGCCAGCAAAACACTGTGTCTGGAAATCAGTGATACTGTTTATTGGCTCCATGAGCAAGTCTTCTGTCAGCTGGGACTCAGGTAAAGAGTAATATATTAAATTACTCTTCTAGTAAAATGACCTCTATATTAAATATGACCCGCCAGAGTAATAACAGAACAGTGAATATGAAGTCTTTGCCACCCCACTACCTGATGCAGTGCCTTTTCAGTTTTCCATCTCTTCAGTGCTCAGCTGAATTTGCTGGTTTTCCAGTCTTTAAAATGGTAAAAGTCATGTTGGTAAACCATGAATAGGAACGTATTTCTTGTTCTGGTTTGCTTTTGCTTCTACTGTTTTTTGGTTTTACTTCTGCTGCTTTTTGTTGGCCTTACAGATGCTGTTATTTAGAGGTATGCCAGAGGAAGAATATCTCCCAAGAAAAAAATATCAAAGATGATGTGGAGCAATAACTGCTTTCCTTCTGCATCACCCAGTGTTAGAATTCATTTGAGATTGTGCTCACTATCAGGTAGGCACTTTCAGGGAAGAATAATCCCCATTCTGGAGAACGTGCAGCCTAAGCCTAGGCAGATACACAGATGATGCTCTGTGGAAGCGTCAGTATTTAATGGGGCAGGAAGTGGATGCTCTGTGCTTCCTAGGAATGAATAATCTTTAGGATTGCTGTTTACGGGTAACCTGACAAAGTTCAGGTGTCAAGTATCAGTGGTCCAGATTTAGGATTGGAGTTCAAGCTCATTTCAAAACTTAGAGCAGCACAAGTGTTAGGATTTTGGTTTTAGAGGCACTCAGAAATGAGAAGTAAGAAGGCATTAGACTAAAATGGGGAGGGAGGGTTTATTTCTTCAGTAGTGCTTTCATGTAGAATAATGCTGCATAAATCTTCCGTGGAACTAGTGTTGGATGTGCCAAGTCTTATGCAAGCAACGGGGGTGGGTATTTGCTTCAGCAGCCTTTTGACCTTTGGCTTTCTTACTTTCATGGTGTTTACACATTCTAGCTTGGTGTAGCTGTTTCTAAGTAGCTTGGAAAGTGTTACTGAAACCTCACATACGTGTATGGAACTACTAAATACTGAGAAGTTCCTCTGGGAGGGTGACTTGTATCCTGTCAAAATTAATATCTTTTGGCTAAGCCTGCTTCTTGGAATTGTGAGAATAGCCACTAATGGGGAATGAGTGTAGGTTTTTACAAACAGGCAATGTGAGTCATCGTAATTCAGTGCTGTGGGCTCATCTACAGCAACCTCAGTACCCGACAGGGAAGGGAATGTCTGTGATAAGAGTAAATTGTCAGGTTGACTTTATGATTCTTGGCCTTCAGCTGTAAGCTGAGAAAAGCAACTGCAGCTTCTTTTCTACAAATAGATGCTCAAAGTAATGCAGAGCTCAAGCAGGCTGAGAGTACTGGCCTGTTCATGACTGGCTGGCCATGAGGAACAGCAACGCACTTGTGCTGAAGGAGTGGCAGCTGCGGAGCTGGGTCACGGAAACCGTTCTTGGGAAATGCCAGGTATGATGCAGCCTGACAAGGTGTGCCAGGACCTGACAAGGAAACTGCTCTCCAAGCGGGCACCCTGCAGAATGTCTGCTTCCTGTCTGTGTCTGCAGTTGTGTGCAGACAGGGGAACAGCCTTGTGGTATCTTCCCGTTTAATTCAACATCTTTCCCCCATTCTATACAGCTGTCCACGCTCGGCTGTGCAGGCACTTTCTGCCAAGAGGGAAGGGTTGAGCCTGAGAAGGAAGTGGCCTGACACATGGTTTGGATCTGTTGGGTCGTTTGTTGGCACAAGTAATTTTGTCTGCGTAAATTACTCTCAGCACTAATCTTTACATGACATTTTTGCCTCGATGAACATGATTTAGTGGATTAACAGCTGTTCTTACTTCACACTGTCACCATGCCATAAATCAAAGGCCTAGTGAAGTTTTTAGAGAAAATATTTTAAAGCTTGGCTCAGCAGTGGACTGCAGTTGGCTGAACAGACACAAGAGGTGGCAGCCCTGCTGTCTGCTTGTACTCATCTGAAAGGGACCTCTTTCTCTGTGCATCCAGGTGAGTTACACCCTGAGTTCAGCTTAGGACTCTATTAGTTTGACTTATTTTTCAATATTTCATGTATTTTAATGCAGTGGGATTCCATGCTTAAGTCCGATGTTTGAGATAGCAAGCTCGAATAGCAGTTGGGTTGGAGATGCAAGGACGTTTAGGAAGAAAAAGACTAACGCAAGCCCACAGGCAGGGTTGCTGCTATGCTGAAGTGTGTCAACTCTCCGCGCAGTGCGATAACTCAGGTACCTCGACGTGAGCAGCCCGCCCAGAGCGGCGCCGCCCGGCCCCGACCTTTGCCCGTCAGCCTGGCGT
>NW_009939882.1:0-516 GCF_000696875.1 Nestor notabilis
CATCTCATCTCACCTCATCTCACCTCTACCTTATCTCACATCATCTCACTGCAACTCATCTCGCCTCATCTCATGTCATCTTATCTCATTGCATCTTTTTATTTCATTCATATCATTAAATTTCATTTCAATAAATTTCATTCCATTTCATTTCTGTTCTGGTCTGGTCTGTTCATTGCATCTGCCTTCTCATCCAATCTCATCTCACCTCACCTCGTCTCTTCTCATCTCATCTCATCTCACCTCTTCTCATCTCTTCTTACATCACCTCATCTCTTCTCACCTCACCTCACCACACCTCACCTCAGTTCATCTCATCTCATCTCATAATCTCATGTCATCTCACGACATCTCACCCCGCACCGCACCTCGTCGCATCGCATCGCACCGTGCTCATGTCATCTCACCTCACCTCACTACACTGCACGGCATCTCATCTCACCTCATCACATCTCATTTAATATCTTCTCATCGCACCGTATCTAATCTCATCTCATCTCATACCATCTCATCCCA
>NW_009939883.1:669-1197 GCF_000696875.1 Nestor notabilis
GAGCACTTTCTCATATAGGTTTTCAGGTTTTGTCAAGAGATGTAAGCACAATTTTTTTAGAATAATAGGATAGAAAAGCGCTTGGGAATTAATTAAATAGTACATTTGTGGACACTTTGCTGTATTATGGTTACCTCTAGCAGCTCTTTCAGCTGAGACCGGACCTTCTCCATTGCCTTTTCCACTGCTCTTTCACCATAAGGATGAGCATCAGTTTCACCCTTACAAATGGATGAACCTGGTGTCATGGGGCTGTGACCAAGATACATAAGGGTCCAGCTCTGCTGCCAGTTGGAACTCCTGGTCCTCTCCCTCTCCTCCTCATCCCACATTCATCTCAAAGTGACCACATCTCAACCTTCCCTTTTCACACCCATCTCCCCACCTCAGACAAATGGCCATATGTCACTTGGTTTTCCCGCAAGGAAATGAAGACTCCTGTAAGGATCTGCATCGCCTTCCCTCTCCTCCAGAAGTGACTCAGGTGAGGGCATGGCTTGGTGTGGTTCAGAGTGTGTTCAGAGACTT